>NW_015159742.1:214516-232393 GCF_001447785.1 Gekko japonicus
TGCCCTCCCCCTCCCGGCTTGCCTTCCAAGCGGCGGCGGCAGCCTCGGTCGCAGAGCGTTCCCTGCGCATGCGCACGGGACGCTCTGTGAGTTTCGGGGGGATTTAAACATCCCCCAGATTTTTTTTCACACTTTAAGATTTTTGTGCACACGTGGGGACTGCCCCACGTGTGCACAAACCTCTCCCTCCCCCCCAGGTGCCCCCGAAGTGCTCCCCAAGCACACTTCACTATTAGATATGTAGATTATTTACCATTCTGGCTAACATTCCTGATGTATCAGTAAACAAACATGTCTGTATAAAGCTAACAATCTTTTCGTAACTGGGGGCAATCATATTTATCACTTGACAAGGTTTTTGGAATTCCTTCTGATAAACCTTAATGAATGTTTGAATGGAACAACTGAAAGATCTTTTTCATCTTTTTTACAGTATTCAGTTGGAAAGCCATCTGTTTCCGATGCTTTCTCTATTTCTAAGGTTTAGACAAGGGAGATATTGAAAAACCCTGACATTTTGGGTCCTTCTGTGCTCCAGTCCCCATTTATTTTCCCACACACATGCAGTCTAACAGTTGATTGCCTCTGATACAGTGCTGTTTGCCCTCCACACACTAACAATCCTGCCTGTCCAGAGGCTTGGTGAATTCACTGAGGTTGGGGGTCTTAAGTACTTTGAGCAATCAGAACATTGTTCAGGGTGGTGAGAACCAGGGAGGATTGTGAGGCACTCCCAAAGGGATCTGTCCAGGATGGGTGAGTGGGCGTCAACGTGGCAAATGGGGTTCAATGAGGTCAAGTGCAAAGTGATGCACATTGGGGCCAAAACTCCTAACTATAAATACACGTTGATGGGGTCTGAACTGGCAGAGACTGACCAAGAGAGAGATCTTGGAGTCGTAGTAGATAACTCACTGAAAATGTCGAGACAGTGTGCGATTGCAATAGAAAAGGCCAACTCTATGCTGGGGATTATTAGGAAGGGAACTGAAAACAAATCAGCCAGTATCATAATGCCCCTATATAAATTGATGGTGTGACTTCATTTGGAATACTGTGTGCAATTCTGGTCACCACACCTCAGAAAGGATATCATAGCACTGGAAAAAGTGCAGAAAAGGGCAACTAGAATGAACAAAGGGTTGGAAAACTTTCCCTATGAAGTAAGGTTAAAGCGCTTGGGGCTCTTTAGCTTGGAGAAACGATGACTGAGGGGTGACATGACAGAGGTTTACAAGATTATGTAAGGGATAGAGCAGGTAGAGGAAGATGTACTTTTCTCCCTTTCTCACAATACAAGAACTAATGGGCACTCAATGAAATAGCTGAGCAGTTGGGTTAGAATGGATAAAAGGAAGTACTTCTTCACCCAAAGAGTGATTAACACATGGAATTCACTGCCACAGGAGGTGGTGGTGGCTACAAGCATGGACAGCTTTCAAGAGGGAATTGGATAAACATATGGAGCAGAGGTCCATCAGTGGCTATTAGCCACAAGGTATCGATAGGAACTCTCGGTATGGAGCAAGTGATGTTCTGCATTTTTGGTGCTTGGGGAGGGGGCACGACAGTGGGAGGGCTTCTAATGTCCTGGCCCCACTGGTGGACCTCCTGATGGCACCTGGTATTTTTGGCCACTGTGTGACAGACTGTTGGACTGGATGGGCAATTGGCCTGATCCAACATTGGCTTCTCTTATGTTCTTATTCATGAATACCCATAAGATCTCAGCAGCTGAACCAATGGCTAGAAAATTTCCGTACAATAAACCGAAGCCAGAGCTCTAAACAGCCAACTAAGAAGGTTTTAAATATTTCAACCTATGTTTATCTCAGACGTTTCAAGTTTTTCTGACTGGGTTGAGGGCTGCAAAAACAGTATTTTCTTACAAATATACTGCAGTTTAATCCCATTTGTCTCTGGACAAGAGACCCAACAGGAATCTTTACAAATGGATAAAACATCACTATCAGTTCTGAACAGTACCCACCCCAGTCAAGAGTCAGTAGGTTGGATCCCACAATCTGTGGATGCAAGGATTGAAGGATCTTTCCCACACTTCCTTCTCCCCACTAAGACTTTCTAATGCTGGGAAAGTTTATTTACAGGAGCATAGGAGCTCTAGAGTCTAACAGCTACATAGGTTGGGCTGTGGGGGAGGAGATAAAATTCTCTCTCTTCCATCATCAGGGAAGGTAAAGCAAGAAAGACCTGTGACCATCAGCATCTGACAAATAGTGGAATCTGTCAAGAGACTGGCTTACCTAGCAGTCCCTTGGCTTTTCAGAAACATTGGTTCGGGCTTCTGGCCTAGCAAAAATCATAAAAGCTTCTTTCTCTGAGAACTTGAGGTCATGCTGGCTACACTTTCAGAGAAGAGGGATAAGACATGGGAGCCTGACACAGCCGTGGATGAAGTAATGGGGCCAAGAGCTTCCGAGGCCAAGAGAGCTGGGAGGGAGTTTTGCCTATACGTTCCATCTTGTTAGTGCGAGGACCCTTGGGCAGTGGCTTACTTAATTTAGCCCTGTACTGCTGCACAGTACACAGTCTCATGCTAGCAACACACTGGCTGGCTGAGGGCAATACATTTGATTAATTAGAATCAGACTAACTAACATCCTTTGACATAAAGACCTTTCATTCTAGCTTCTGCCCTTTGTCTGGATTCAATCTGCCTTTTGTCACCTCTTGCTTTCAGACCAGGTGAGCCCTGCTGGCTGGAACACCTGCCTTAGACTTTAAAACTCCATTTGAACTCAGTCAGGTCTGGTAAAATCTGGATTAGAGAACAAAGGCTTACTAAAAAGAGCCTTAGGTTAGATATTTAGCTTTATTATTTTATCCTTGCTGTTCACTGCTCCCACATTGTATATTCCTGCATGTTCCTTTAATAAACCTTATTAATTATATTTTATGGTGTACTTGGGTTTGGGGGCTTCAAACTGAATCCAGTACTTTACCCCGTTAGCTACAGCAACCAAAGTACCGGTAATTGAGTTGGGGGGGGGACTCATTTTGCAAGCATCCCACCTTGCAGGGTTGACTTCTTGTTTAGACTCAGGAGGACTGGAAGAGACTGAATCCCTTGGTCTCTGGCTAGTGGGTTAGTAAGGGGACAGGTGGTAGCACGTTATCCTGGTGTTTGAAGTTTTGTTCCTGACCAACCTGTCACCCAAAGGGACTAAACTTTTGACAGAATCCAGCCCACCTTCTGGACTGTGCTGGGATTCTAGTGGCAAGGGATTCCTCCCATCCACTGGGACAGGTAGGTCTTCCAAGAGGGGGTGGAGAGAAGTGTCACATTCTCAGCTGCTGTCTTGCCTTCACCTAGGAAGCAGGGCTTTCTGCAGCCCTCTGAGGCTCAGGCTTGGTTCACAACCCTCATTATAACTGACGTTTGGATATCGATAGCAGTGTAAAGGCCAATGGGCTTTCCACCTCTGAGGGCACTGACACACCTTCAAGCTGCTTTCTTACCTAGCTGAATGCAAGAGGGACAGCGCTTCAGGCGCTCGGCCAGCCAGTAGGCTATCCTGGATTTGTACCATGGCATCAGCTCGCTGTTCCTCCAGTGGAACTTCTGAAGCTGCATCAAAGGGGACCACATCCTCTGGAAGAGGCTCAGAACCCTGGTGGAGGAAGAGATGCTTCATGAATCCCGAAGGAGGATGAAGATGCATCAAGAATTTTCGGAAGAGAACGATGAAATGCTGATTCACGCAAACACTTTTCTGCTCCATCCCCAGTCCGCAATGATTTCCCCATTTATCCAAGATGATACCACAAGTGTTCACCCAGTCATAAGAATATCTCAACTAGTGTCCAAGTTGCAGGTCTGCTCACCCCAGATTTATGAAGTCTTCTGAAAGAAGGTTGCCCTGAAATCTCAACAATTTACGTGGGCTGTTCAATGTTTAAAGAGAGTCAAACTGGGTTTGATGCAGGACAGAGAGGGACAGAAAGAAGAAAAATATTTTATAAAAGCAACCTAATGGAACTACTCTCAAGCCACAATACTTTATGAACACTGAACATAAGAACATAAGAGAAGCCATGTTGGATCAGGCCAATGGCCCATCCAGTCCAACACTCTGCCACACAGTGGTCAAAACTCAGGTGGTCCACCAATGGGGCCAGAATTTCAGAAGCCCTCCCACTGTTGCTCCCCAAGCACCAACAATACAGAGCATCTCTGCCATAGTGTTCCATCTATACATCGTGGCTAACAGCCATTGATAGACCTCTGCTCCATATGTTTATCCAATCCCTTCTTGAAGCAGTCTATGCTTGTAGCCACTACTAGTTCCTGTGGCAGTGAATTCCAAGTGTTAATTACTCTTAGGGTGAAGTAGTATTTCCTTTTACCTGTTCTAAGCCTACTTCTCATTAATGTATTCAAGTGCCCACGAGTTCTTGTACTGAAAGGGAGAAAAGTACTTCTTTCTCTACCTTCTCTATCCCAACATTGTAACTGCCAATCTCTCTTTACAGAAATGAAGACTTTGGGAAGAGGATGACGAAAACTAGGAGATATGAGTGTTCCATATGTCAACAGAATAGTCACCATCCTAGGAATCACACTATTTGGTAATACTATCAAACCAACATTAAGCTGTCTTGCAGTATTTTATAAAAATGCTCCCTTTTGCTATTGTGGACTTATTTAAGACTGTATACAGATGAAGACTAAAGATTCTAAAAGGAAAAGAACAACTCTATTGTCTGTACAATAAGTGCACACAATATTTCTTTACGATCAAAATGTGTGTTTGTGCAAAGTTAGTCTCATCAGTCATTCATTTAATCATATTACTGACTTCTATCTAAAAGCACTCTTTGTGAGGGAATCGATCACCACCCTAAGAGATTAATTTTATTTTGCTTTGAGTAACTTCCCTTCTGGGAAAGGTCTGCATGACTGAGAAACCTGCATGTGTCAAAACAAAGCAAACCTCTGACAGCTACTAAAAAAGGCACTTCTAGATTCTGTTTCCACCTTTTCAGAAGTCTTGGCTCCTTCACCGAGTCTAATCTCTCCCCTCCACCTTCGCTATCATCCTACCTCTGTGCATTTACTGAGATGCTCGGCCAGCTTTGGCCACATTTCATCCAGCTCCTCGGGAGTTTGGGGCTGCAAGTTTGAGGTGACAGGACAAGCCTGGGGCTTTTTTCTCCTCTTGGTCTTCTTGGTCTGCAGTAAAACAAGGATTTTATATTTAGAGACAGCTTGTTAGAGAACAGAACATTGGCAGAAGCGTAAAGTCCCCAAATTGCTTTATCAAAAAAATAATGTCCACCAAATAGGTGAAATAAGAGAAACCAGCAGAGTAATGGTTCCAAAGATGCCCAGCTCAGATGGAGCCCCCCAATCTGTTATGCAAAAAGAGACCTGATATCTTATCAGAAGTCATTTTGACTGCTGCTGTCACTTCTTCTAAGTGTGTTACGTAGGTGGAATTGTGTTGCTTAATTGAGGAACACCAAAGTGGAAACACAAGTTATAAAATGCAAACCATAGATATGAACCAGTACGTTTTTCAGAAGTGTGTGACACCTTCAGTTTAGAAAATTATTACAAGGAAGAGCTCAGGCCATTTCCACTACTCCTGCAGGTTTGACTATTTGAACAGATTCTGATTATTTATTTGGCCTCTTTTGTATTTCAGTGGTTCCTCACTGCAAGTTTTTAACAGCCATGTCAGGGTATGGAGGTATACATTATAGTACGATGGACATACATTATAGTAATGGATATACATTATAGTAAGATGGATATAGTAAGATATAGTAAGATGAGGGGAGAGCAGTTTTGCCAGTCCAAATCTTGGCTCTCAGGTCTTTGAGTGCAGCCACTGTACAGCCACCTATTGGCATGGTACTGGCCACTGTAGCAAGAAGCTGCTTAAGAGAATAAACTAGAATTGGGGCGTTTTCTAAGACACATTTACCCACCAAAATGCGAAAAAAATAGAAAGGGCTCCAAAATACCTGGACCATTACATTGTTCCTCCCTTTGCAAAATTTATCCAGCATCTTCAAGAAAAGGTGAGTGGTCTCCACTAGGTCTTTGAGGAATGACCTGGGCTGCTTTCTCTCATCAAACTTACGGAAGAGGGTGAGGAAAAGTTCACGATACTCCATCATGTAAAAAACGTTATCTTGGGGTGGGGAGGGGTGAGAATTTATGGTTAATTTTATGCAAACACAGAGTAATCCTAGACAGAAGAAAGAATAGTGAGGGGGGGTTCCTGAGGATTCCCCAATCTGTAAGATTGCCTCCTCCCATCCTGTCCAGCCCACGACTTAAGACCCTCCTGCCAGTCCCTGCTCTCTCTGCCCCTGCCTGCAGAGGGGGAAGTGGGCGGCCACTAGACACAAGACTTCTCCAAGTGGTGGCAACTTGTCTGAGGGATGCCCTGATCCTTGAGGCTCATCACCTCACTGTTCTTTAGATGCCAGACCAAAGCAATTATTTTTGTTGAGGTTTTTCACGGAGAGGTTCAGCTATTCCTATAGTCTGCTTCTAGCCCATTTTATGAATATAATTTTAGGCCGCTGAATGATTTTCTGCTGTTTTTTTTTACATCCCTAGTTTGTTTGTAAATAAGATTTTATTGTGTGGCTTTTACTCTGGAGGTGGCACATACATTTTCTGAAGGAAACAAATAAACGCAGTATCAGCAAGAAGAGTTATTTTCTAGCCCTCTGTCCACCTGCTCATTGTAAAGTGCATTTAGTGTGTATTTGTTTATAACTTTAAAAAGCCTCACTCTTTAGGATATGGCTGCTGTTGCGCACAGCTTCTTCTTGTGAATGGTCCATTTCATGCATAGTCATCAACAACTCCTGGTAGGCCTTTAGAGCCAGATGCATCCTGGGAGACGAGAAAAGGAAGGACATGATGCAAAAAGTATCTTTGGCTTTGTACAGAGAAGTGACAGGACAGGCTTCATTCAAAGCAAGAACAGCAACAAGTAACCCATAAGTCCATTCTGAAGAGCAACAAAATCTGTCCCCCTTCACCTTCTAGACCAAGATGTAGCCTCCTTCTTATTCATAAGCATCATTTCATAGTAATTGGTCAGGCTCTGCTCGATGAAGTGGAAAGTCCGGACGCCAACAGTCTCTGAAACCAGCTGAGGATGGAAAGAAGATGCCCGGTTGAAGGCCATGAAAAAAGCCATGGCCCACAGGTAGTAGGTTTCATCGTGCTGCTGGGCCTTCTCTCTGATGAGGTGGTCCTGGTAAGGGGAGAGAGAGAGAGAGAGAGAGAGAGAACATATTGAAGGAGAGCAGGTGATTCTCCAGCCCTCTTCACTTTAGGGTTCCATTACAGCCCTGAGAACTGCACACCAAAAAGTATTCAGATTCAGTACAGTTATAGCCTAAGTATTATACCAAAGAAACAGCAAGGACGTTTCCTTTCCACAATTTATGTCATTTTGTGGAAGGAAACATTTTTGAGGAGGACTGGAAAAACAAAAATAAAGTGAAGATCAGCAGTTCTGAGCTTACTTAAGGCTCAAATAACTAAACCTCATGCCACATAGAAACAGGTTTAAGAAAAGAGAATGGAAGACAAGAATACTGAGTTGCCAGATTCTTGGACAGATATCAAGTCATCCTTCCAAAGAGCTTCTGCAACTCTACATTCCAGGAGAAGGTTTTTAACCATCTCCTTCCCTTCCTCTTAGTCAGAATTACTGTTCTCTTTTCCTGGGGACGTAGGCCTTTGCTGACGGCCTCAACTTTGCAGTGCCGTGCAAGTGACAAGCAAGAACTGGCCTCAAACTCTGCCTTGGAAGCAAATGATGGTTTGCAGAAGCCATGGTTACCGGTATTTAATTTTTTTAATTTATTTTGGATTTTTATTCTGCCCTCCCCAAAGCGGGCTCAGGGCAGATCACAACAAGTAGAGACAAAGACTTGTTACAATAAAAATTCCATTACATTAAAATCATTAGAACAGTAAAATTCAAAGGTAGCAGCAAATTACATAAAAAGAAAAGGACTGTTAGGGTCATATAGGTGGAATCAGAGCATTTCAGTAGACTGGGAACTAAAGCAGGGAGGCCAACTAAGATGGATGCTCACTGCCTCACCCAAAGGCCTGGAGGAACGGCTCCGTTTTGCAGGCCCGGCAGAATAATAAAAGGTCCTTCAAGGCCCTGATCGCCAGTGGCCACTCATTCCACCAGGCCGGGGCCAGGGCAGAAGCAGCTCTGGCCCCGGTGAAGGCTAGGCAGACGTTCTCTGGGCTGTGGATAACCAGTTGATCCAGCGAGCGCAAGGCTCTGCAAGTCACATATGCGAAAAGCCGATCCTTCAGATATGTCGGTCCCTGGCCGTGAAAGGCTTTAAAGGCTAGCACCAGCATCTTGAAGCAGATCCGGTACTCAACTGGTAGCCAGTGCAAGCGGCACAATACTGGCCGAATGCATGCCCACTCAGGTGATGCCATCAGCAGGCGTGCCACTGCATTCTGCACTACCTGGAGTTTCCAGATCAGTCTCTAGGGCAAGCCCGCGTAAAGCAAGTTACAGTAATCAAGACTGGAAGTGACCATTGCATCACTGTAGCTAAGCCCTGGGGGGGAGAGGTAGGAGGCCAATTGCCTGATCTGCCCAAAACAGAAAAGGGCAGACCGGACAACGGCGGTGACCTGGGCTTCCACAGAAAGTGAGGCATCCAGGATCACCTCCAGACTCCTCACCTTCTGGGTTGGCACAAGTGGGGCACCATTCAGGGTGGGCAGCCTGATCCCCCCCTTAAACCCCCCTCCCACCGGCTGACTCGGGTTCTTCCTGATTTAGGTGCCATCAGTGTGTCCCTCTAAGCTGAGTTAGTGTGAGCTAGCTCACAGTTCTTTAGCCTCCTGCTCACACATTTTTGTCTTAGCTCGGGCAGGATGGCTCCAGAATAAACGAATTTATACGGCAGCCAAATCACTTGCTCATGACTTTAATGCCAGTAGCTCACAAAGGAGAACTTTTGCTCACAAGACGCCACAGCTTAGAGGGAACATTGGGTGCCATGTATGCAATGTTTTCCGTGGATGTGGAAGTGACTCAGGAAATCTGAGCACTGGAATGGGGGAAATGAGAAGACAGTTTAAGGCATCACCCGACCATAATTCACCTACAGTGCCTGAGGAATCCACATCCAACAAAACTAACATAAAAGATAAAGTCTTTGCCAGGCCCAGCTCTAGCCAAGCGCATATGAGTGATCAGGAACAAATATCCAGAGGCATCCCAGCAACATTCAGGTATCACCAGCACTCCTCCCGCCTTCTAGACTGTTCGCCTTCAGGACACCCCACTTTTAGCAACTGCCAAGCACCATGCAGGAGTCAGACCTTGCCCTCACCTTGACCAGATACATGAGGCGGTTGTAGCAGTTCTCCAGGAAGTCCGTGCAGAACTCCTTCAGGAAGACACGCACACTGAGGGCTGAGCGGCGCGGGGTACCCTCATCGTCACGGGCACGCTGCTGTCTCTTTGGCACTCGCCGCACCTCCTTCCCCAGGTCATGGGTATAGTTCTTCACCTGGGCAGGATGGAAAGACGTAACAGGCAAGATATGAGAAATGATGCTGGGATCGCTTGGTCCTCTTCTTGCCCCCATCACCCACTCTCCTCTCTTGCCTGACTTAATCTAGTTTGTTTCAACAGATCTGGAGGGAGGGAGAGTGAAGGAATCCAGGGAGGAATGCAGACGAAGGGGCGGGGCTTTTAAAACAGAGACACAAGTCTGGGGAGCAACTTGGCAGCCCAAGCCGCTGCTTGCGAGCGGAGGCAGAGTCCAGCCAGAGCTTCACCCTCCCTGCCTCTCCTGCTGCCACTGAGACTCCAGTGGTTGTCATGGGAAGAGGTCTGGCACTGAGAGAATGAAAACAGCAGCCCCTTATGAGCAGGGGGTATTTCCAAGGGCCTGGCAGCAGTGGCTCTAGGGCTCCCCCTGAAGAGGTGACACCAAAAAGAGATTTTACCTTTTGGGTCACCAGAGAGCAAGAAAATGCTGGCCGCCACAAGCCCTGTACACAGTGGGCTTCACGTGACTCACATTATGTAGCCCCTTGTGCAAGACAACATCCCTGTCTCCAATAGACTTCAAGCCCTGGATGATGTAGCAGCCACCAAATCGAGAGTGCCTAAAGAACCAGAGACAGAATGAAACAAACAGGGATCAGAAAGAAAATACCCATGAGGAGAACAGCATTTTTGGAATGAAAGGCTGAAAGCGGTAACACACAGAGATATGGTTAGGAAGCACTCATTCCTCCCTTTCAAATCACAAATCTTTTTGTTAAAGCTCCACTGTCCTTCAAAACCCAGTCCTGAACTTTTCTTAGGTCCTGGGGGGACACAGTACATTACCCCTTGGGCTGCCACGCATGTTTTGATCAAATGTGCACCTGAAGTCCCACACTTGGAACTTAAATTGCAGGCAGGCACAGACCCGATTCAGATCAGGACATGGCATACAGGAAGAGGAGGCTTAACCTCCACCCATCACCCAGCAGTGTTTTCCCAAACTGAAAAGGCCCCAGGAATCCACTACGGGCTCTATTGGTGAAACCTGCATGTATCAATTCCCCTAAAGGACAAATAGGGGTCCCTCAAGGTCATTTCAGGTCAAGAAAATGGAATGGGGGTGAGAAGGCTTAAGCCCCCACTCTCCATCATCTTGATCTGAATGAGACCCATGTGTACCTAGGAATTAAGTTCTGAACATAGGACACATCTGATCAAAGCATATCTGGTGGCCACGAGAAATCTGTGATGTGTCCATCACCATAACCCTCACCGGTGTCACCTTTGCAGTTTCAGAACCAAAATACTCCATAACAGGAAATAAAAATAAAACTTAGTCCCCGACGTTTATGTTAAATCCAGAAACATTAATACTCTTGCTTTGAAAATACATCATTCATTTATGCCAAGGAAATCCATTATTTTGTACTCAAAACTGATGGAAAATACTTCTGCACACGTTAATTTTAGCTGAGGCTTCAGGGTTTCAAAGAATTTATTGATCTGTTGAGTGCAGAAGGCAAAGAAGGAACCCAGTGGGGAAAGGGGAGGGCATAGAGCCTTGACTGGCAATTAATCCAAGCCAAAGAAGAAGAGATTGGATTTATACCCCATCCTTCACTACCTGAAGGAGTCTCAGAGTGGCTTACAATCCCTTTCCCTTCCCCTCCCCACAACAGACACCCTGTGAGGTAGGTGGGGCTGAGAAAGCTCTTTCGAGAACTGCTCTTTCCAGAACAGCTCTGACTAACCCAAGGTCACACCAGCGGCTGCATGTGGCGGAGTGGGGAATCAAATCTGGTTCTCCCAGATTAGAGTTTGTGCTCCTAACCACTACACCAAACTGGCTCTCAGAACAATATGAATGGATGGAGGGTACATGGAGGGTCACATCTGCTCCCTCCAAGTCCCTCATACCTGTTGGCAGAGGAACCCTCATCCCACCTCAGTGTAGAGCAGGAAGGCAGGCAGCTGGGGGCCAGCTGGACAAAAGGTGGAGTACACCCCAGAATTCTCTGCACTACCACAGAGGGCTCTGGGGCACACTCTCAAATTGCCTAGGGGCACTGATCAGGATTGGAAGTGGTGCACAACTAGAGGCAGATGTTGGGACCCAAGAACCAATTCACACTTTCACAAAGCAAGCACACATATGGAACACAATGGATATGTGATAGCAGTCTCTCCTTGGAGCACTGGACCAAATGCACAAGAAGGCCTAACCAAAACCTGCATTGATATGGCACAGGATGGCCAATCCAGATTCAGTCAAAGGAAGTAGTCGGAATTGATGGAGCTTGGAATGAGGTAGGGATCTTACTGAGTTTACTGAACATTTGGAATTTTCTAATCAAAACGATTTCAAACACGGATTCTCCATACTCTGAATCAAACTGCATTCATCTTCTTTCCCAACCATGGCCAGGATTTGGGTGGGAGGAGGGGCACATGGAGAATTGGCAGGGAGTTTAGCAAGCCAATAAAATCCTTCTCTCTGCAACCTTCTCACTCAGTCTCCTTGGCAAACCTACCCCAGATGTATGCATGCATACTCCTCCTGACAAAACCCAAGTTCTCGAAACATGCTATAAAATACCAACAAATCTTTGGACGTCAACACATCAACCAACTGGTGAGCCATGTTGGCAGGGGCAATCTACAACCCCCCCCCCACAAGCCATCCAAGCCTCACCTGCTGCTTCGTTGGAGTATGCGGCCCTTCCTCTCAGCCAGTTCCTTCTGTCTCAGAACCTCCAATTCTGCCATGTCTGTTCCACGCTCCTTGGCTGAGCGGGTCTGCCCTGTAGATGCCAGCTGCTCAGGGTTCTGTTGAAGACAAGAGTTTTCAGTGCTTTGTAATCTAGAAGCAGCTCATCCAGCTCCCAGGAGCTATGCCTCCCAGCACATCAGCGGTATTCAACCTTTCCTGACCAGGGACTCACTGCACTGTAAGCATGACTGAAAATCATGTTACATCAGAGTTATGCGAGAGGAAAAGGTGGAGTCGGAGTTATGACCTCACGGGTGCAAAGGCCAAAACCAAAGGACTAGGGATCAGGACCAATGCCCCCTCTAAATTGTGGAGTCTTGTGAGCAAAAATTCTACTTTGTGAGTTACTGGCCTTAAAGTTGTGAGCGAGCACTTTGGCTACTGCATAAATTAGTTTGCTCTGGAGCCATCCTTCCTGAGCTAAGACAAAAATCTGTGAGCCGGAGGCTAAAGAACTGTGAGCTAGCTCACACTAACTCAGCTTAGAGGGAACATTGATCAGGACTTGCACTGTGCTGAGGAACAAGCCAAGGGTCACAGCTAAAGAGCAGGCTTCTCCACCACGTGACCTTGCCTCACAGTCCTGCTGCTCCTGTCAGCCTGCTTGCGGAGAGGCAGGAGGCATGGCACCTTCACTGTCTATGCAGCAGGCCCTTCCTAAGGGGACCCCCAAAATGGCAGCTTTGGGAGCTCTCAACCCTACAGGTGGTATTGATCCACCTGCGTTCTGACCCATGTGTTGAAGGGTACAAAATAGTAAACCAATGTCCACACAGGAAAATCCAGTTGCAAGTGATTGCTATAGCACAATGAGATAGATCAATAACCAATGCCAGGTCTGAGTGCCTATGGTCCTTTCCGCACTTGGATTTCATCCCTAGTTTTATCGGAGTTCAACTCATGTCATAATACCTTGCATTTATCCCTGGTTATAACAGCATCCGTTTACCCTGGGACAAGTGTGGGGCAAAACCGGGGTGACGTCAGTGTGATGTGGAAACAAAAAATACCCCGAGATAATTACAGGGGTGAACTCAAGTGTCGTGTAGAATGTAAGTTCGGGGACCGGGTTGCACCAGGATTTAAGGTCTAGTGCAGAATCACCCAAAGATTTTGGGGATTCAGTTCCAATTCTCACCCAGGGATTGCACGCAGCTCCCCCTTCTCCACCAGGTACTACGATCCACTCTTCCCAACTCAGTTTCTCAACCCCAATACCTTCATGGGCTTACCTGGTCCCGGAACATGAGAGAGACAATCTCCAGCACATGCAGGCTCCACTGCTGCTCACTCTGGGAGCTGGCCAAGAATTTGAGCAGGTCATCCATGCCGCTTATGTGCATGGCCCACAGCACGCGGTCATGGATGCTGGCATCATCATCAATGTTCTATGGGAGAAAGCAGATGAGCCTTAAACACTGGGGGTCTCAAATCAACTATTTTTTTTCCTTTGTAGTGATACCAAAGTGGAAATGTCTGGGATACTGCAGTTGTTAAGAACAGGACATATTCTCCATTGCTGATAGGACAACACAGGAAAAATCCATTCACCATCAGCATCTTCTGCTGACGTATCACTGGATACAATCCAATACAGCCTGAATACTGCAAAAACGCTAAAGAAATCCGAAATATTATTACTGGCAAAAATCTACAAGAACAACACAAAAGGCTTTAAGAAAAGGAACTGAGGAGGGAATGGAAATTGAAGAAGCAATATAAGACACCTTGATGTTGAACTGGAAGTGTTGATTTATGTACTAGAAGTTGTGACAAAACTATGATAGAAAGAACAAAAAGAGTAACCTGAACGCTTGAACTGTATCACTTCCACATACAATTCGAGCTCAGTATCAGTTTATTCATACCAGATGACCAGCCTTCACATAAGTACCTTCTCTTCATCAGAGTCAGCAGGGACATGCAGCACATTGCGCACCAAAAGCAGGATGCGCTCTATTAACAGGTTATCCTCTTCCTGACGCTGTTCCCAGTCCTGGGTGGCAGGAAGAAGGGAGGGATCATAATGTAATATGCCGCAGGGTGGGCAAAAACAGGCAAGCTTTTGCTTCTCATCTGCCTCCACCCACAGTCCTCCACCCCGTCTTCCACGATTGGTGTCTTCTGCCAGCGTGTGAAGACTTATGCTGTTTGGCATACTCTCAATAACAATTATTGGCCCTCTTCCTTGATTCTCGTGTGGTATATTTGTGTGTTCTATTGATTTATTTTATAACTTTAGAAGTTGTGTTTCTTGAAATGTTATCATGTTTGCTGCCTTGGGGATGCTTGTCAGGTGGCATAAAAATGTTCTAAATAAACCCAGCCCTGTCCAATGACACCATCACAGCCGGTCAGAGCCCTTGGCTCCAACTCCTTCTTGGTCCCCTGCTTGGAGGAGGAGGCAGAGGAGGAGGAGGAATTTATACCCCGCCCTTCATTACCCAAAGGAGTTTCAGAGCGGCTTACAATCTCTTTCCATTCCCCTCCCCACAACAGGCACCCTGTGAGGTAGGTGCGGCTGAGAGAGCTCTTTCAAGAACTGCTCATGAGAGAACAGCTCTGAAAGAACTTGTGACTGACCCAAGGTCACACCAACAGTTGCATGTGAAGGAGAGGGGAATCAAACCCGGTTCTCCCACTACACCAAACTGTAGATCCTGGTAGTGATTAAGCATGGCACTCACCAGCTGCAGCAGGTCATACAGCTTCTCACTCAGCACCCCAAAGACCTTGTCACTAGCAAATGCCTACGAAGAGGGAGAAATCATATTAGGGTCACAAGGAAGGCAGGACAGACTGTCGGTACAAAAATCCCTAACCACGTCTTTCCATCGTAGTCTGCCCTACGTAGGTCTCACCCTTCCCAGCTCTCCATGCTCCTCACATCAGCCCTTGAACTTGCAAAGCTAATGGTCCCCTGCCCTTTTTGCAGCCTTCAGTTTGGATGTGGGGAAACACTGCCACTGAGACACTGTTACTGAAAGTGCCTGTCACACTTCCATGAGTACAGGAAGCTCCACTGTTCAAACATGATGGCACTTCCAATTTCGTTGGCCTCAGAATGGACTGAAACAAGGGAAGGAGCAGCACTAACCACTCACTTCTTTGTAGGCCTGCAGGTAAGAGACTGTTTGCAGGAAGTGATGTCGGAAGCTGGCATCCTGGGGCAGTTTGCCAAAGCAAACTAGAGCTGGCTGGGTTAGATTCACCATCAGCCTAGAAGAAAAACAGAAGCTCAGTTAGTTTTGGCTGAATCTGTTTTACCATAACCAAGCAGCACTGAAGATTCTATTGGATGGCTTATTCTACTGAAAGATGATGTGGGGAGGAGCATAAAAATGAGCACAGGCTAGTTGTAGTATAACTAACTTTCGTGCATCAATCATCATTTAAAGAACAGAAAAAAGAACTTTGTCTAGGTGTCAAGAATTAAATATCTTGAATCAAAGCATTACAAAAGGTTAATAAAAGGAGACAAAGGAAAACCTTGGGTGCACTGAATGTTCATCATACAGATTGCTTTCAACATTTAATAAAAAGGGAAATTCATAATTTTTCCCAATTAATTAAATACAGTAGTAAAAACATAGAAACAAGTCTGGGGGAATAGAACGATTTGCAAATCTAATGAAATCCTGTCCACAAAAATTTTCTAACTCCGTCTCTCTTGACCTTTGGACTAGTCTGCCACACAGAGTAACAATGACCTTTTCATCCATACACTTTCCAACAGGACCTCACCTGGTTCACAAGCACCACTTTACCTGGTGATAGGTGCAGTTTACATATTAATTTGTAGGTGTTTTCTCTACTGCTCGATACGTAAGAGCAGACGTTTACCATAGAACCATTGTTGCTTGGGGAATCAAAAAATTAGCAGAATACTAAGGAAAAAACATGCTATGAAAAGTAACACAACTGTTCCTTAGGCCATTCACATATTATTCTTTTCAGAGTCCCCTTATAAGAGGATACAGATAATTGCCACCTGAAAATTATATCAAAATTTAATTTATGTATTGTAAATCCATACAATACCTGTTTTTCATAATTAAGGCTTTATACTGAACTAGGTTGTTGGACTGCTCTCCAATCAAAGAGCTATTTGGAAATACAGCATGTAATTAGACAACATAGTATCTGCATTGCGCTAAAATTATGATATTTGGCAGAAAGCATACCACTTCTCTCTCCGTCACAGTTACCTGATAACAGCATCAAAGAGTTGTTTATCTTCAGGATACTGGATAATGATTGGCAGCAAGTCATTCTGGAGAATCTGGGCTGCCCCCAGCTGCTGCCGGATATCCCGAGTCTCATCCTCATGTCGCAGGTAGCGGATCAAGTCTTTCACACTCTCTGGAGGGGTATAAGCCATATGGGAAGGAGAAGAGAAGAGAAGAATTGGAAGCAATGATGGATAGAAGTCTCACCATGTAATGTTCAACAGAAAAAAAACATGAACATATGTGAAAGTCTCTTATAACAAGTCAAACCAGTCCATTCACCTAAATAATGTCTTTTCTGGCTGGCAGTGGCCTCCCAGAGGCTCAGGAAGAGAAAGATGTTTTCCAAAACCTGTCACCTGTAATCCTTTAACTGAAGACGCCAAAGCAGTGACCTTGGAACCTCTCCATGCAAAGCCTATGCTCTGGTACTGAGCCACATTCCCATTAAATAGTTTACATAAGGAAATAATTTTAAGGCAACAAGGAGACACTGCACTGTTGGTCCATCTAGCCCACTATATCATCTAAGTTAACTGGCAGCAGTTCCCCAGGAGCTCAGTCTGTCCCACCTTGCTAACTAAAATCGTTTATGCTGATTTTACACACATACAGCACGTGTTCTACCATGCTGTGGAGGACAGGTGAGGAAGGTAGCCGTGGACCTGTTTTACAAGTAAGCTTTCCTAAAGAAGTGGTAGTAATTGCTAGCACGAAGGAAGATCTTTATTTGTCTAACTTTTAGAAATATGGCGACAGAGTGAACAAAAATACAGAGTAAAGATTTCTGTGGAATGGTTGAAAACAATTCTCCCCTTCATTTCTCAAGGTTTTCTGCTTCTTTGTTTCCCTTAAGATCACATGTAGAATTGGTTAGGGCATGAAACCCTCTCTCCCTCTCTCCCCCTCCCTCTCCCTCTCTTTCAAATGGCAGCTAAAGCATTATTTGCATCCTAACTAATAAAGGCCCATGAAATTCATGATCCATATGCTTGGGGAAGGAGGGCCCCAACCTTGCTCTAGCCCCACATCCCTTCCCCCATTCCACTGCCCACAGAGTCCCTTTGTACTACTATTTCTCCATCCTGGCGAGCACAGTCTAAACAAGCAGAACTGGCCCTGCCTCACACTTGCAGAAGCCACAACTTTAGGGCTGCTGCTCCTGCACCCCCACCCCTACCAAGGTGCTATACACTCCTTATCATCGCCTTCTTTTTCTTCAACATACTCCAACTCTGATCGCTCTGAGAAAGACAGACTGCTGGAAACTTACTATTATGTTTGTCTGTGTTTATAAGAGTGTGCATGGAAGGAGGGCTTCTACAGGTGCAAATCCTCA
>NW_015159742.1:232434-246796 GCF_001447785.1 Gekko japonicus
AAACAGGTAGGATTCTCAAAGGCAGGTCTAACCACCATGCCAACGGTGTCTCCAAGTGGCATTCTTGACAACTGTGGCAGAACCACCCTGCAGGCCCTATTCCGCCTTGCCCTCCTAGGGGTTCCCAACTCCCTGGAGGTCAGTGTTCCCTCTAAGCTGAGTTAGTGTGAGCTAGCTCACAGTTTTTTAGCCTCCGGCTCACACATTTTCGTCTCAGCTCAGGAAGGATGGCTCCAGAGCAAACTAATTTATGCACCAGCCAAATCGCTCGCTCACAACTTTAATGCCAGTAGCTCAAAAGTAGAATTTTTGCTCACAGGACTCCACAGCTTAGAGGGAACATTGCTGGAGGTGCTTTTCTTCCACACTCAGGTAGCCCACCAGCGCCACCACCTGATTGTTATCGGGATTTCCCACTGGGAGGATCAGGGCTCCCAGCTCCCCTTCCACGTTCAGAGGCCTTGCCACTTGCGACACCGTTGACGTGGTGGTCAAATCTGCCTTTGAGAATCCCATCTGTACAGCCCCACCTCGTTTCTCTTTCTTGGTCACACAAGAGTGACAGCACGGCAGTAACTGTTTCCTACGTCAAAAGAGAGACTGTGTCTTGTTGTGTTTACTACACGAGAGGACAGCTAGCAGGAAGCTCCTGATTTCAACAGTTTCCTTAAAGCTGCATTCACACAACACCACCATTCTTTGGCTTAGCTGGTCCCATCACAGCTTGTGACGTACAAATCCCACAGGCCTCCCACACCTTGGGTCTCTCACCTAAGCAGTCCGGCTCTTTGTGATATGTGTCCCCCTCCAGGAAGCCAAGAGCGCTGCATGTGGCCAAAAGCTCACAATTCATCATGTACAAGTTCATAAATCTCAGGCTAGATGAAAGAGGGGAGCCTGTGGGAACAGAAAACACAGGTAAATACAGGTAAACCACATGTAACTGCTGGTTTGTTCACAAAGTGAGGGGTCAACTAGATGAAACAAAAGTGTCTTGTGTTCAAATCTGTAAAACTCTAGAAGCCCTGGGATATTTTATACTAGTATGCTAGAAATTTGTATTACACCGTTCTGTGTGCGGTTGGTGTCTCATATTCTGATGCTGGCTTCTCAGAATTGCACTTGGCTTAGGAACATGAAATATAATTCAGGCTCTGCATCTATGAAAGGCCTCCTCCCTCCATTTGATATCAATATTATAAGGGACTCAACAACTATTCACCAACCTTTTCCTCACATTATAACGTGTCAAACAGCACATGATGCTGCTCAGTGACATGGAGTTTGTTCCTGACATTCTGCTTGTTTTATGAAACGCAGCCTTTAGAGCTGACAGGTGGTATGCCTCTGCAACACTTTCTCACCACAAATATAGATGTCACCCAGCCTACACCACAGGGCTGTTGTGAGGATAAAATGGAAGAGAGGAGAACAATATAAACTGCTCTGGGTCCCCACTGGGGAGAAAAGTGGGGTATAAAAGAAGTACAATAAGCAGAGAAATAATTGTTCTGGAAAATTATATAGTCACTCATATCTTTTTCCTTTGCAGGGCAAAAAAGTGCACTGGGGGATTCTTAATGGAAAAAACGGCCCAACAGGAAAGGGTTAAGAACCATAACAACCCCGTTCGCTTCTACTTTAGTTTGCATTCTCTGTGGCTGCATTTTGAAAAGAAAAACAAAACGGCAGGGACAAGCAGCATGAGACTGAATGTCACATAAACCCTGGCCCCAGCCATAGTCTTTTTAACATATTATGTTACCCTTTTCTCCCTGTTCCCCACAGAATGCACTCCTCCCTCCCCCTCTCTCTGAATCTCTTCATTAATCCGCCCCTTTCCCCCCTTCACATTGTAACAATCCCTGACAGACTAGGATCTCAGAGACTCAGGTTCCAATCCCCGCTCTGCTATGGAAGCTTGCTGGGTGGTTTTGGGCCAGTGATAGTCTTAGTCTAACCTAGGGTTGCCAACCTGCAGGTGGCACCTGGAGATCTCCCACTCTTACAACTGAGCTCCAGACGACCAACATCAGTTCACCTGAAGAAAATGGCTGCTTTGGAGGGTGGACTCTATAGCATTATACCCTACTGATGCCCCCCACCCCAAACCCCACCCTCCCCATGCTCCACCCACAATATCTCCAGATATTTCCCAACCTAGAACTGGCAACCCTGGTCTAACCTACCTCACAGGGTTGTTGTGAGAATAAAATGAAGGGAAGAATATCGCAAGCTGCTTTGGGTTCCCACTGAGAAGGAAAGAGGGGTGTAAAGCAAATATAAACAAAAAGTAACCTTGTGTCACCCTAAAAAATCCTAACAGTCATGTTATCTCAAGTTTTTTTGCAGAACCAATCAACAAGCAAAAATCAAATGGAGCCTTTGGATACGTTTACAGGGGAGAAAAATTAGAGCAGAATGAAAATGGACCTATTTGGGCAGCTGGGTTGTTGTCATATCAGAAGTGGGGAGAGGGATTTTACTACGAATGGGGTCAAAATGGATATCTTCTTGGGCACAATACACCCCTTTGTACCATAATTGAGTCAGTCCAATACAGCAAAAGTTTTTGTTTCATCTTGAATTTAAAAACACCACTTAAATACACATATGCTACACAGTATGATATGAGAGGGTCGTGCATTTTGTCTCTGAGCAGATACAGATTAAATGCCTGGTGTCCACATAACTGTTTGAAGTGATGCTGTGCACACGCAAAAGTACAAAATTTAGTCTACACTGGGTTTGTTTATTTATTGCTATTTGTATGCCACCCTTCCCGCAAGCAGGCTCAGGGCGGCTCACAGCACATCATCAAAGAATTTAAAACATCTGCACTCAATACCATATAAATAGGATTAAAATTTAAATAAATAATCTACACCGTTGTTTAAAGGGATACTCCCACAGTCAGGATGGAACGCCCAGTCAGAGGCAGCCACAAAACCAAACTGTGTGGTACCTCAGATAATGTTTTGTAATCATTTAAATTCAGAGTCAGAGTACTCTAGCTAACTCTTAGGCAAACATGACGGAGCTCCTTTTTAACCACAATAAATTATCTTACACTATATTCATACAATTTGTGTTCTCCCACTGAGTGGTGACTTTTTGTTCTCTTTTTAATCCCATAAATTAGCTCTTGTAACAGGACCAAACATACATTCAGGCTCCCCAGTATCTCCCCAGTATCCATGTTTTGAAAAACTCCAGAAGGGATCCATATAGATGGTTACCAGTGCTAACTAGAAATTGGTGATAAGCAAAGGAAGCTTCCATAAACTCTTCTACGGAAGTTACAATTTTACAAAATCAGTTTGCCACTTTCAAAAGGGCACTGAAATGCCATATCAAAGTCACTAACTGAAAGGTGAGGGGTTGCTATGATCTTCCACTGCACCCAACACCAGTTCCTGTGTAAACCTTACTGAGCAGCACCGGCAAATGGTTCACACTTGATTTGCCTTTGTGGAGCAGGAAGCAAGAAAGCTGATCCTCGCTGCCTATAAGAAACAATGGCTGGTGTCTAAACCTAAAGTCCAAGTGAGGCTTATTTCCAGATAAGTTAACCAGCACTTACAAACACCATGAACCTAAATTTTCTAGCAGCCAACCCCCACCCTCCTCTATACTGGAACGCAACACAAAAATCAGATTCACGGAGACAACGGGACACGGGACCCCTCAGTCCAAACAAACAAACACACACACACATCCCAGCATACCGAGGACAAATAACTCCTTCAGGTTACAGATAACCTCCAGTGAGATAAGCAGAGATTTCTTCACCCCACCTGTCAGTACAATACTCCTGCATGGTTTATTTTACCAGCAAATCCTTCTGGCTCCAGTCACCTTCATGCGCATACAGGCTCACCAGACACATGTGCAACTGGAATCCTTTTTAAAAATCAAAAAGAGAGAGAGAGAGAGAGAGGAGACTGCGAGCGAAAATGAGGAGAAAGGCTGCTGGGAATCTTTTTTAAAAAGTGTTTTCCCCACTCACTCCTTGGCAGTGCTTTCCATCTGCTACTTTGGTCACACAGATTCTTAGAAGACAGTACATCATATAACCCGGTTTATGTAACTGGTCCAGTTACCCAGTATGTGCTGCAGGACTGTAACCTACTTTTGTGCCTCTAGGAGGTTATAATATGCAACTCAGGTAGCAGGGGAGCAGAAAATGTATAGAAAGCATCAACTTTCTCTGCAATCAAAAAGCTGAAGGTACAACCTTGTATCCAAGATGCTATTAATGTAATATCTGATGGTTCATTCACATGTATCTTTCTCATGGAACTAGCATACTGAATGCAACTAACTTCTCTACAGAATTCAGTTAGAATATGTTTCATGTCAAATTCAGACCTGAAACACCACCAGAGCTTGTTTGACACCCTTATACTACAACAGAAAGATGGATGAATCCTTAGGGTTGGGCTATTGTCTTGGTGAGCTGGAAGACAACATATCAAACAGCTCGCAATACTTGTGATATTGTGATACAGTCCTGGGAACCAGCAACAAAGGTTCCATTTCCTTTTTCATGCCTTGAATAGGCCAGAGGGCAAGAGCGCCCTATTATCCCTTCCCCACCTTTGTGGATTGCTGGCACCAGAAAACACACATCTGACAGGCTGCACTTCCCTAGGATCAATCACTGGGAATCTGAATATGACTGTGACCAGGTCCCAGAGCCAAAAGTAGAAGGATGCCAGCAGAATTAATCATTGCTCCTTCTGTCACATTTCAGGAAGTTCAAACATTGCTTTATTCATTTAGGAGGACCTAGTCCCCAGAGAAGAAATAATTCCCTCCATATAGAAAGCTACACCAGGGAGGAGGGTTTGGGCCTAACTTCCTTCCTGACACCTTAAGTGTTCTGCACATAGATCTCACCAACACACGGGCAGGGAAACATTTCGTCAAGCTTCAGTGATGTCATCATCACTCCTGTCAGATCGCCTTCCCTCTTTTTTAATTTGTGCAGGTACATTAGCTATAAAAACATAAGAAGAGCCCTGCTGGATCAGACCAATGGTCCATCTAGTCCAACATCCTGTCTCATACAGGGCAAACCAGTTCCTCTGGATGGCCAACAACAGGGCATACAGGCTGAGGCCTTCCCCTTATGTTGCCTCCTGGCTCTGGGATTCATAGGTTTAGTGCCTCTAAATGTGGAGGTTCAGTCACCATGGCTAGTAGCCACTGATAGACTTATCCTCCATGAATCTATCTAATCCCCCTTTAAAGCTGTTTATTCCTGTGGCCATCACTACATCCTCCGGTAGCAAATTCCACATTTTAATCACTATCTGCGTAAAGCAGTATTTCCTTTTGTCCGTCCTGAACCTACTGCCCATCAGCTTCTTTGAATTAATTGGATACTGCACTAGCACTGATTTGAGATTGATTACCTAACATGTCATTTGTTAAACCTCCTGCACTCCCCCCCCCCCGGGTGGGTAGGTCTCCTTGTAATAATTTTCAGCCCATCCCTTTTTTAAAAAATAAAGACCATTACAACATGGCTACCTATCATGCATTATCCTGCGTCATTTTGAATAACACGCTGATGAAAGTCTAATGCAATAAACACAAATAAAAGTGATACGTACAGCAAAATAATGTGAAAAATTTTTCCCACTGCCAGCTATTTAAATTAGCACATTATCACAAGTCTAATAGTACTAAAAATTACATTTCATTCTGGGTGAAAGGACAGTAAAGGTAGCCCAGGGTGAGTGGGATTACTAAAACCAAAGGTGGGGGGAAAGACAAGGAAATCAGCAAACTGGCTGGAAAGTAGGAAGTTTTTGAATATATGATAGTAGTGAACATTAGTGAACACTGATGGCATTGGTATGATGCTAGCGAAGGGATGACTTGGGGGAAGGCGGGTTCAGTGGTTACAGGGAAAAACCTGAAATAATCCAAACTCAGAATAAGAATACTAAAAATTGTCGATGGGTGAATGGTTGCCTTTAAAAGAATGCAGCAACACATTATCACATGTAAAAAGGTAAAGGTTCCCTTGCTCGAAAGCCAGTCGAGTCCGACTCTAGGGTCACGGTGCTCATCTCCGTTTCAAAGCCGAAGAGCCAGCGCTGTCTGAAGACGTTTCCGTGGTCATGTGGCCGGCATGACTAAACACCAAGGTGCACAGAACGCTGTTACCTTCCCACCAAAGTGGTACCTATTTATCTACTTGCAATTTCTTGCTTTCGAACTGCTAGGTTGGCAGGAGCTGGAACTAGAGATGGGAGCTCACTCCATCATGCGGCACCCGGGTCTCGAACGGCTGAACTACAGACCTTCCACAGCCTGCAGTTCAGCGTCTTAACCACTTGAGCCACCGCAGCACATGTATGATCATTTAAAACTAATAGCACTTAGCTATACATTAACACAGTAGCACACTACCACTATCTCCATTATAACAAAATAAACAATTGCACACCGGGGGGAGAGGAAGGGGGATGGAAAAGGCAGAAGGGAGCGTGGATACAGAGGAGGATGTTCAATGGGGAAGTAGATCACCACTACAAAAAAGAATGATTCCAGCGTTTCACACATGGAAGCAAGCCAACTTGCAATCAGCTTGAAAATAAAATCGGCCTATAAGTGCTCTGAAAAACAAATGCAAAAAAAGAAACCAATGAAACCCCGACACTGATCCAACATGGAGAAAATGAGCTGCAGTATGAAAAATTAGAAATGTTGTGATATGATTGTACATCCAAGGCAGAGTACATGTGCAGAACGGGCCTGTGCTTCCTGTTGTATTTTGCAAGCTATCTTCATGGTCCCTTGGGGCACAAAGGCAGCATATACATTTTTCAAATAAATAACTGGCCTCCTTTACAAGGTTTGCTGAACACTCACAGCTGACCTACAAAAGCTACTTTTATCACAGGTAGGCAACTAACACATGGAAGGAGACAGATGTCTTGGGGGGAAATGAATAAAGACAGGGATTGGGGTGAAAATAAAACACTGAGTCAACATACTCGCTTTCAGAATACCTTAGAATTTGCTCCACACCACCCCCACCCTCAGGACAGGATGGTGGCTCTCAGTGTCCTCAATTCCTACAATGCTACTACATTGATCCAAGTCTCCTCTGAGCATGTCTGGAATTCATGTTCCTGAGGAAACTGAGTTCTGTCCAACAGGAAATGATTGAGACAGTCAAGCACCAGTCAGAAGCAGACCGTGTTATATAAGAAGACCTCATTTTCTTCCATCCTCTTGCCTGTACTGCTGCGTACTAGTAAAGCCAGGTGAATGTGAAGATGTATACCAAGGAAGGATGCTCCCTCCTCCCAGTAACCTTTACAGACTGGTGTTTTGTGTGACAGCAAGGAATCTCCATCCTTACATTGGAGCTGTCTGAGGCTGCCTAGAAGAGCCCTCCTGCATGTTCCAAACAAAATTGTGGCCCATGTGTGGCATCCTCACAAGGCATGGTCAACACCATAGCTCTTCTAAGATTTCTCCAGTTTGAAAGTATTTATGCAACTTCTGTACCTATACCTCCTATCAGTACAAGTCCTCTTCACTCATCATCTCTGGGAGCTCTCTGTTCTACAAACTAATTCCTTGGCCATAGCATTAAAAAAAACCTACCTCAATCCAACTAGGCCCTAGGTAAAGGTAAAGGCTTCCCTTGCTCAAAAGCCAGTCGAATCCAACTCTAGGCCCTAAGGGTTACTTAAAAGTGAGATATACTATTGCCCATCTGATCAAACCCCTGAGGCTGATGATGAGATGGAGAAGGAAATAAGGGAGGTGACTAAGAGAGCCAGTTTGGTGTAGTGGTTAAGTGTGCGGACTCTAATCTGGGAGAACCGGGTCTGATTCCCCACTCCTCCACTTGCACCTGCTGATGTGACCTTGGGTCAGTCACAAGCTCTGGCACAGCTGTCCTTGAAAAAAAGCAGTTTGTGTCAGAGTTTTCTCAGCCCCACCCACCTCACAGGGTGTCTGTTGTGGGGAGGGGAAGGGAAAGGAGTTTGTAAGCCGCTCTGAGACTCCAAGTGAAGAGCGGGGTATAAATCCAATCTCTTCTTCTTCTAAATGTTATGATACTGAGAGATTTTAACTACCCTCACATTGACTGGGTAAACATGTGCTCAAGTCATGCTGTAAAAATTAGATTCCTAGACATTATAAATGATTGTGCACTGTAACAGTTAGTCACAGAGTCAGCCAGAGGGGTAGTGATTTTGGGCATGGTTCTGAATGGATCTCAAGACCTTGTAAGAAATGCAGAGGCTGTTGCAATTGGGAACAGTGACCATAATACTATTCAGTTCAGCATTCATCCCAATGTAAAGTCACCCCAATATTATTCACAGTGGCTGCCAAGTTTATAACTGTTCAACCACCTTTTCAAGGAAGATTCAGAGCACCATACTGTCTCTCATGCAGTGCAATTAACAAGACAAAGAAAAAAAACCCTTTAGCTGGAAAATAAGCCAATCACAGCCAGAGGTGGAAATGACTTCATTCAGTCATAAAAATAATTAAGAATCAGCACTGCAGGAGGGATTCCAAGGCCAGGTGAACAAACACCTCCCTGGTGTGCAGCTCAGCATGTGCTCTGCAAAAGCCAATTGCAGAACACACAGCTGGTGCACGTACAGAGCCACATGAAGGGTATCAAGTAATAGATCTCCTTTAGGGCTTCCACATCCTGCTGTCACTCAAATTGCTTATTGCCTCTTACTATTTACCATGAACATAATGCTAGAAAGATGTACAGCCACTCGAATTCTTGAATTGCATGGGGAGTGATATTATTTCCTTCCTCCTCCAGGGTTTTTTTTTTGGGGGGGGCACTAACTCACATATTCTGCTGCCAGGGAGGAAGTGTGTTGGCTGTTTTCATTTTCAGATGGTTTTGCAAGGTAAAAAAGAGGATAGGTGGAGGGACTGCTGGATGGGGTAACAGTTTGAAAATCCCACCCTACCCCTCATAAACTCCCTCTCAGGGGTGTGCAGCCCTAACATCCCACTCCATGTCATTTATAACCAATATTTTACCATTTCTGCCGCAATGAGTACAAGAAACTTGGAAATGAAAATGGAGCTTAGGGCAAAACTAGCAACTGTCCTAGGGAAAGCATTTAAGTTGCAAAGTACACTGCTTTTTCTGCCTCATTGTATTTCTCCTACACCCAGTGTTACTGTAGTCCTAGAAACAGTATGCAACACTACTCCGGCATATGCACACCTAAAGGCCGGTGGAAAACTTGCAAGGTATAGCTCCTCACTCTGAAATGCCTTCTCCAGCTTTAGCACCTTGCAGGGGGCAGGGGGACATGTGTCATCATATAAGTCTTATGGTACATCTTGATTGCAGAACCATTGCAAAGCAGGAGATCTACATATGCCTTTAAGTTGCCCACAATTTAATAGAATATTCTAAACAAACCGTGGAAACAAATCCCTAGAAAAAATGAAACAATCATCCAATTAGTGATGGGCATAAACCTAAAAAATCTGATTTGGTTCAGGGGCCACCCCAAACTGAGCCAAAAGAGCCCCACCTGAACTGATCTGGTGAGTTTGGTTTCCCCCTTCCGCCCAGCCTCGGCTCGCTGCAGCTGGGTGAAAGGGGGAGGAATTGCCCAGGAAGGATTAAATGGCTGGCAGCTATTTAACAAATCCGTTTCGCTCCCCCCCCCCACTTAGAAGCAGGGGAAGCAAAATCAACGTGTGTAATGGGTCACACCCATTTCACCAATCTATTTTGCTTCCCCCCACTTTGAAGCAAAACCGACTATTGAAATGGCTTACAGCCATTTCAGCCTAACAGCTCAGCTGCAAACCCGCACTGTTCAGTTGTTAGGTTTAAATGGCCCCAAACAGCCAAACTGAATGGCACAAAAGTTCAGTAAATGTTCAGGGAAGACACCTTGGTTTGGGGGCTCTGAACAGGCCCAAGTTCCTGCTGAATTTTGGCTCCTGAGCCAGTTTGTGCCTATCCCTAAACTTAACTGCAGTTGTAAAGATAAAGCAAGCCACACTATGACATGACCATATCAATTTATTAAGTGTGCAGTTAGGATGAAGCGACTAGGCAGAAGAAATACAGAGAAACCACTCTAGTTTTGATCACCACACTATTTTTCCCCTTCTACTCTTTCGATTTGAATTTAAAAACACTGGTGTCAAGTGCATTGTTATCCCACCCTTCCTCAAAGAGGCTCAGAGCAGCCTACACAGTTATCCTCTCCATGTTTTATATTCACAACAACCCCGAGAAATAGCTTTGAGAGCATGACTAACCCAGCAAGCTTCAGGGCACTGTGATGATCTGAACCCAGGTCTCCCAGATCTTTGTATCACACTCTAATGACTATGCCACATGGGCTTACTTTATTATAGGCAGTTGCAAAAGGCTCAACCCTGTCCAAGAGCTTGCTCAAATACCTGTTATTCACTCCTCCCACTCCAACTAGCCTTTTTTTAGAGGGGTGTGTTTGTGTGTGTGTGTATGCACCCGTGCACATGCTTACATGCCTGGAAGTCATGATTGACTTCTGTCGACCCCTATTGGGGCTTGGATGTTTTTCAGAGGTAGATTGATATGGTTGCCTCTGCATCCCATCCCTGGTATTCCTTTGGAGGACTCCCAAGTATCCCTTCCAAGACATCACCCTGCCAACAAAAGGCCGCATGGTCAAAGCAATGGTATTTCCAGTAGTCATGTATGGCTGCGAGAGCTGGACTATAAGGAAGGCCGAGCGCCAAACAATAGATTCTTTTGAACTATGGTGCTGGAGAAGACTCTTGAGAGTCCCTTGGACTGCAAAAAGATCCAATCAGTCAATCCTCAAAGAAATCAACCCTGACTGTTCCCTGGAAGGCCAGATAATGAAACTGAAGCTCAAATACTTTGGCCACCAAATGAGAAGGGAGCACTCACTGGAGAAGACCCTGATGCTGGGAAAGACTGAAGGTCAAAGAAGATGGGGACGGCAAAGGATGAGATGGTTAGACAGCGTCATAGATGCAACGAACATGAAGTTGAGCAAACTTCAGAGGACAGCGGAAGACAGGAAGGCCTGGCGGGATCTGGTCCATGGGGTCACGAAGAGTCGGACTCGACTGTGCGACTGAACAACAACAACTTCCAAGTATTTGCCAAGGTCGGACCTGCTTAGCTTCCTAAATCTGACGAGATCAGACTTGCCAGGGCTATCCAGGTCAAGGCCCACTCCAAACACCTTGGTTAGCTGTAAACTAGAAAGCAGTACACAGGCAGAACAGGAACAAGAGACCAATTAGAACAAGGATTTCATGCAGTCACTGAATGTACCACCTATTCTAATCCTGTTATTGAAGGAGCAGTGGGGTACCTGTGGAGAAGAGTAGGATAGCCACATCCACAGAATGGATTGTAGGTGTCAGGCACATGAAGGAGACTTCAACACAGCATCAATTTTGTGTTGTTTTCCCATTGCCTTTGCAACTGCATCAGCAACAGGGTTTCCAAAAGTGGGTCTCCTTGTCCTTTCCCTGCCCAATTCCTCTGCCGCTGCCATGCCTCCCACACCACTGGGGGTATAGTTATAGCACTACAACATTATAACAATTTAGTAGGTTCTCTGAATCCCCAGCTTTCAGAAAAAAATAAAGTGTCTAGCTCTTTTTCTTATGGACACAGGAGGGAAAAGGTGTGTCTCGGCACAAAAATGACTGGAGATTATTTTTTTAAACTGGGAATTCATAGAACGTAAATGATCACTCATACATTATCGTGATCTAGCTATTGCTTTTTTTTTTTAAGACCACCACAATAGCACGGGGGGGAGGTGGTGGCTGCGCAAGAGGGTAGGAGGGAAAATGGTTCTGAACAGGTGGCACCTTTTGAAGTTCAGCATCCTTCCCACCTACTGCAAACATGCTGCAGCTATGTACCATCAGGAAATGTCACAGCAAAGGTGGTTGGAGAGGTCACAGAGAAACCAGGGGAAAAACAACAACAGATGGACAATGATGCTGTGTAGAAACTCGGGAACAATCCACTGCAGTTGGGAGCCCAAACCAGAGCCAAAAGCCTAGGCAGAAGTCAACCGAATTAACTCCCCGATTTCCATAGAAGATGGCATCCTAGATTATCAGCCTCGGCCTTGCCAAAGTTTCCATGCCGCACTTACCCTTTCCCAATGCACAGAAACAACCACAACGTGTGCACTGGTTTCTTCCATCCAACTAGCCATAGCTTTGAGCCACACGTGCCTTCAGGCAAGCAGTGCACGTGACCAGGACAGTGCTGCAGATTTAAAGAATCAAATGATGCTCCCAGGAGCTCTCAGAAACCACCACGTGTGCTGCTCAGGGCAGCCATGAAAGCAACGTGACGAGACACCACTATCCGTTCTGTTTACATATCAAACAATACAGTGAGGGTGCAGGTGGTGGGCGTGGAAGATGAGCAGCTAGTCACACTGCCCCCCCCCATTGAGTGTTAAAACTGACTTAGCTGGGGGAGGAAGGAGGCAGCCCAATTGTGAATCAAAAACTGTTTTCTAAGTGATACCATTAAGCACTGAAAACATACACCATCTTGCACCTGGCTCGGCTCCTAGAGATGCATAGCTTGAGGGGGGAAACCCACTAAGGGTAAAATTCTTTTAAAACAAATGGCAAAAATTCTGTACAAAACCATTACACTATACTAGATAAACTATCTGAAAAATAGATTCGGGTATCTAAAAAACGAACACTGAGTGTACGGAAACTATGGCACTGGCCATCATTTGTCACAGAAGAATCCCGAAAGCTGCCTCTAGAGGCAGGGAATGTTTTGCCTGAAAACAAATTAAGTCTTTGATATAATTATAGCTCCTACACTTCTCCTACCTACTCAAAACCATGTAACCACAGAAGGCGGCATTTGGCTGCTTCATCTTGCACTGTGCCAAGCCTGTTCCCCTTTCTCAGGTACCCAGGTCCCTTTGGTCCCCCCTAGCTCTTCTGTCCCTTTTCACCAGCGTGCTTTTTCTGTGGCTCTGCCAGAAGATCAGGCAACCATTACAGCATCATAAGAAACATCAGAGACCACCTAGTTCAACCCCTGAAGTGGTGGTATTGGCTGAAACATACCCCAAGGAACCTTTTCAGACAGCATCTAAAGTGACATTTTTCCTTTAGTCCTAATAGAGTTAAGTAAGGATACACCCTATTTGTTTGTACACAAGTGAGTGGCACAACGTCCATAAAACTAGAGGAGGAGGAGATTGGATTTATATCCCACCCTTCACTTGGAGTCTCAGAGCGGCTTACAAACTCCTTTCCCTTTCCCTCTCCACAACAGGGGAACACCCTGTGAGCAGTGTTCCCTCTAAGCTGAGTTAGTGTGAGCTAGCTCGCGGTTTTTTAGCCTCCGGTTCACATTTATTTATTTTGCCCCCCGAAGGGGATTTTTTTTATTTGCATTTCTAAAATAACTACATAACTATAACGAAAAAAGGGAGGGAGAAGACTACAGACAAAGGGAGACAGACAGAAGGCACTAAAAGCCCAAGTGTAGAAGGTTACATATGCTTATAGATACAAAGTTGTAACTCTTAACAATTAACTTCCAACATTTTATTTATTTGTTGGGATTTTTACCCCACCCTCCCACAAACCGTTTCCTTGTTCATTGCTTCAAGCTAAAATCCAGCTTGTCTGTCTAGACAGAGAATAGTTCCAAAGCTAATTAAGAATTATACAGACCTTAAAAGACATTGACAGGGCTTTCACTCGCTTGTTGCTTCATCCACACTCTGATTAGAGAGACGAGCCATTCACTTTGCATGCAGATTTTATGGTACACGAGTATTCCACCTTTTGTTATCACTTTTTGATCTGCTTGCCACCATCCAATACAAACTAGACATGGTCCCAATTTCGTCTATAATCCAAGATTCGCTGCTTCTTGTTATAAACACTGTCCCTTTAAATATCACCACGTTTAGAGCCATTCCCGTCTAATATACCACTTTAGCCAGCAGATGGCACCCGATTTTATGCTGTAGGAAGAGTCTATGGTTAGGTCACCTGACCTAGCCCTCCGTTTTTCTTCTTCCTGAGAGAAGCTTGCGTCCCACCTCCCTCAAAGCCTCTTGGAGGGTCGCTTACATTTACCGATTAAAGTTGCCAAAGTCTCAAAGGTCGGTAAATGCTTTTTTTTGGAAAATTTCTCTGATCTAGTCCTTCTACTGTAATCCATTGCCACTGTTAGCTCAGTCCCCCATCGTCCCGCTTCGTTCAATCGCTTGAGGGGGTAGGGTGTCCCCTCCCCCTTTCCGTTTTAATTTGCGGGGGCTTCGCAACAGGGCACCAATGTCTCGCTTTAACT
>NW_015159742.1:247350-322156 GCF_001447785.1 Gekko japonicus
GAAGAACAGCTGTGCCAGAACTATGGCTTGCCCAAGGTCATCCAGCAGGTGCAAGTGGAGGAGTGGGGAATCAAACCCGGTTCTCCCAGATTAGAGTCCGTGTACTTAACCACTACACCAAAGTGGAAGGGCACTGCTGTTCAGAGGGTGAGGATTACAGCAGATATATAATTTGCTAGTATTTTAGATAGGGCTGCCAACAGTCCTGGAGCAAAATGTCCTTTAATAGAGGCTTAATGTGTGGAAATGGTCAGTTTAATCTTTTTTTAAATAATCTTTTTATTATAATTTTGAGTTTAAATAATCTTTTCATGCCACAGAGGTAAACAACATTCTATTAAGCCTGAAGTAAAGGGCAAGGCATTTCCCCCCTCCAGAATAATAAGGGCAACCTTATTTTTACATCTAAGTAGCACTGCAGGGAAACACTAATTTTGTAGAGTACGGCAAAAATCTTTAAGATTTCGAAAAGGTGCAGACATAAGTACCCCATTTTTAGCCCAAAGATAATCAAAAATAAAACAAACGCATAAAAATACAAAAAAAAAAATTAATACCCATCGCCAGTTACAGTATGCTGCAACCATATCCCACACAGCATTGTGAACTGCAACAGACACAGTGATGGTGTGTCTCCAGTGGTACTGGTTGTGGTGTTTCACATTTTCCCAGAGAAGAAATGTTATGTTTTGAATGCTAGGAAATTGCAGTTTCCTCACACAGAAAGCAATACCCAGAGGCAGGACACCTAGATCCTTCCCAAACAAGAACCACAATGACACTGAATTGCTGCTGGAATAGATAGCAACTGTACGTTTGTGTGTGCGTGGGGTTTTTTTTTCCTCATTGGGCAGTTTGTGCCCTGTTGAGTTAAATCACAGCATATACCTTTTGAGTATCACATGCAATACTACAGACAACAATATACTATCCTTACCTGGAATCAATCTTGGAAAACTTTAATATGGAGCAGTCAGGCTTCTGTACTTAGATTCGTATCTTAAGAGAGGCTTTCCCCTATTGTAAACTCCAAGAGGAAAGGAGTAGGACTTGCCACTGCTTCATAAAAGCACAGACTGGGATTTCAAAACTGACAGGCTGTTACCAGCCTGTCCCTGACAGAAGCAGGCAGTGCATCAGCCAATGAGAGGCCATAGAAGGTCAAGTGGATTTATCTGATGCACACAGGCTTCCCTCCTCCTGTGCAAAGTATATTTTCAGTGGAACACAGCCATGAATTATGCCATGCCATAGCTGGGAAGTTTAACACACAGGTCACTCAAGAAACAGAAGGCAGAAAGGGATATGTGTCTGTATGTATCTGAAGTGAGTGGCGACACAAAACAGCTCATAGTGAAATAAATGAAGTTAGTCTTTAAAGTGCCATTGGACTTTCATTTTATTTTGCTATAAAAGACTCACACAGCTACCCCTTTGCAATCATCAAAAAAAGGAGAAGAGTACTTCAACAGCAGGATCTGCAAACACTTTTACTAACAAGAGCCAACCCCAGCCATTACTTGCAAAACTCCATGTTTTTAATCCTGTCCTTTGTTCAAGAAACTCAGGGTGGCATACATTTATGATTCTTCTTCTGAGGAATCCTCTTCTGAGACTGTTGTGTCTTCAACCATAGCAAACTAATGTTAAGCTTGAAACCTCAGCCAGGATTCTAATCTGTAACAGCACCATTGGCTGAAGTATTATCTGTAACCAATCAAATGTAAGAGAACTGTGTTGGAGGGATCTATGTTTATTGGATGTTATATCTGGATTATGACTGGACCTTAACTATGTGAGGGCGTGGCTACACCAGCCCGGGATTGTTTAAAAGGGAGCTAGGCTCCACTGTTTGTTGTTGTGTGTCGTGTGCGGATGTTCTTGTTCTTAATAAAGCTGATTCACTTGTTACTTACAACGTTATTAAGTTGCATACTTAACAGAGACCTGCTTTTATCCTTTATTTTATCTTCACAACAACCATGCAAGGTAGGGTAGCATCAGAGTGAATTACTGGCCCAAGGTCACATAGTGAGTTTTACAATAAGCAGATACTGGAGCCCAAATCTCCCCAGACCTAGTTCAACATTTTAACCATGACACCACACTGGACAAGCCAGTAGATCCACCTCCCTATGCTTTAGCAGATCCTGTCATATTCAACCGTTACCCTCACTGTTTATGAATCTCCAGATACCAACATGCACACTCTCAGCAACTCATAAACAGAAACCTGTTAGGTCAGACTAAAAAGCCATCTAGTTCAGCAGCTTGTTTCCCAGAGTGGTGGTAAACTAATCATGTTGTCGACTCTGGCTTGGGAAATTCAGAGTGTTTGGGAAGGACTTCAGTTTCTCCTCAACTTCATGGTATACCACAGAGTTCACCCTCTAAAGCTACCATTTCCCCCCAGGGAGATCTGTTGTAATTCCAGAACTCAAAGGCCCTACCTGTGGGTTGGTAACCACATCAGCTAGTTACCTCAGAAGACCCACTAGCAAGAGTAAAACGGCCAAGGCTTCCCCATATTATCGCCCACATACACAAGTAGTATTCAGAGGAACATGGAGGTTTCATTTCCACCTGTTCTGCAATTACCCTCCCATTTCCCCTTAAGGTTCCAAGCTTTTGCAAACCTACTTGGGAGTGAGTCCCACTGACATCTGTAGGACTTGTTTCCGAGTAAGCAGAGACAGATCAAGCTTTACAAATCACACTCCTAAGGCTGCTTACAGAGAAGTAAGCCCCACTAAGAGCAGTTTCATAGGATTAGCCATGTTGGTCTACAGTAGAACAGCTAGATACAACTCCAACAGCAGCACTTTAGAGGCCAACAAGATTTTCAGGATCCCTGACCTGGATTACAGCCCAGGCAAGCCCGAGTTCGTTAGATCTCGGAAGCTAAGCAGAGCCGACCCTGGCAAGTGCTTGGAAGAGAGACCTCCAAGGAATACCAGGGCTGGGAGGCGGAGGAAAGTAATAGCAAAACCACCTCCCTGAAACGTCCAACCAATGCTCCCTCTAAGCTGTGGAGTCTTGTGAGCTACTGGCATTAAAGTTGTGAGCGAGCGATTTGGCTACCGTATAAATTAGTTTGCTCTGCTCCCTCTAAGCTGTGGAGTCTTGTGAGCAAAAATTCTACTTTGTGAGCTACTGGCATTAAAGTTGTGAGTGAGCACTTTGGCTACTGCATAAATTCGTTTGCTCTGGAGCCATCCTGCCTGAACTAAAACAAAAATGTCTGAGCAGGGGGCTAAAAAATTGTGAGCTCAGACTAGCTCAGTTTAGAGGGAACACTGCTCTGGAACCATCCTTCCTGAGCTAAGACAAAAAATGTCTGAGCTGGAGACTAAAAAACTGAGCTAGCTCACACTAACTCAGCTTAGTGGGAACACTGCGTCCAACCCCCACTAGGGGTCGCCAGAAGTCAACCATGACTTCCAGGCGCGCGCGCACATCCATACACAGACACAATACCAAAAAAAAAGATTTTCAGGATATGAGCTTCCGAAAGTCAGCGCTCTCTTCGGAGTGGGATTGACTTCTGACTAAAGATGGCTGCAGCCAAGCATCATTAGTTATCGCGAGCGACAACAATTTGTTCACCTTGTCCGCAAAGGAAAACCCTGCAATGAAGGAGGACTATAATGAAACATCCAACTATGAACCGAACCAGCCAGAGTTGCTGTTAATCGTCAGTCACGCCCACCATTACCACCCCAGCCGCCTCCCAAACACTGCAACTTACAGACCTCGAGGCTACAAAGCAGCTCTAGAACACGAAATAAAGCCCAGGTGAGTTCGGAGTTCACTCTTCCCTATGAACAGCATTGCCCGGCTGTGTGCAGCCAAATCCCGAGAATATTTACCGAGAAGCCAGTTCTATTCAATGGGGCTTACTCCTCAGTAGGTGGTGGTGGAAAGTGCCGTCCAGTCACCAGTGGTTTATGGCGACCCGGTGGGGTTTTCAAGTCAGGCGACGTTCAGAGGCGGTTTGCCTCGGCGTCATGTTGGAGACCCCCCCCCATCCGCATACTAGCCAGGGGTGACCCTGCTTAGCTTCCGAGGTAAGATGACCTCGGGCTAGCCTGCGTTATCCAGGTCAGGGCTCCTCGATAGAATTAGGCCCCCTAAAATCCCATTTCCCCCAAAACTGCACTCATGCACTAACTCACTTCACGAGCCTTTCCATCTACTGAGGACTCGGTTCCGTTCCCTTTGTGGACCGCGAAGAGTAATTCATTGCTCCGGCTCGGCGCCCAAACTTACAAGCGCCTCCCAGACTCCAAATGGCGCGCGAATCCTCCCGACCGCCTTAAAGGGGCAACGACGGGCTATTCAAAAAGAAGTCCCGCCTGCTCCTATCCGTAACGGTAAGAGTAAGAGTCCAGTGGCGCCTTAAAGACGAGCAACATTTGTGACACGGTATGAGCTTCACTTCTTTCTTTTGAAGTAAATCCGGGAAGAGCCAAAGGGCTTCCTCGCAAGTAAATATGTAAAGCCTTACAGCACGAGGCGCTGCCACACTAACCTGGAAGTCACTCCCGCTGACTTCTTAAGGGAATGTGCGCAGCCGAACTTTCCAGCCATTAGCCAATTTTACCCTCCTCGCCGGCTCTTCTGTGTAAATTCGGAGGATAGGGTATGTATGGAGTTTTGAAGCCTCTATACACTATAGAAAATCTGCAGTTCTCACCCGTAATAAGGAGATACTGAATTTTCCTGACCCGGTGATTGGAAAAACAACAACAACGGAGGCTATGATGGCATATCAAGCATGAAACGAAGAACAGGAGCTATATCGAGCCTGTCTACACATTTCAGGTGTATTACAGTGCAATTACTATGCAGTCGGGCTCGATTTTGGGGCGCCCTCCGACGCCTACGAGCAGATTGGCTTGGGTCTCAGAGCGGAAGTTCCGACTTGCTTGTATGTGCGCTGCTGAAGACTTCTAGCCGGAGCCTGCCAGTGCCCTTTTAAGTCCTGCTTGGGCTTTGTCCACACTTCTCTTTCGCTACGCAATTGCTAGGATCGCTGGTTTGTAAGCAAAGGGAGTCGTGATTAACCCAGCTGTCCGCGATTCTGATGAATGGTTATCGTATTGCGACAGTTCTTGTTATTAAAGGGCCGTGGCAGCTGCTCTACAGTGGATGGGCGACACGTTATTTTTGTGTGTCGTACCATTCTAAAGCACAAAAAAGTTTAATGAAAATCCTAAACATCGTTGGTCTCTTTGGTATGGAAAATTTTCGTGGGAAGTTGCACAAGCTTTCTGAATTTTAGGTGAAAACGTGGCTAAGTTATAACTATTAAAATAGGAAAAAGTTTGCCCTAACCTGGCAAGCCTGATCTCCGAAGCTAAGTAGGGCCCACCCTGGCAAGTAGTTGGATGGGAGACCTGCAAAGAATACCAGGGCCGGGGGATTTGTGGAGGGGAAGGACTATGATACCCTCCCCCATGATGATGGTATTCTCTGGGTGCATAAAACTATTATGAAGATGTTTCCTTGTATCCTACTTCCATTCACTTGATAGAAGAGGATAAAAGCGTGTTTTGTTTAATTGTTGCTTTTAATTGTTTTATATGTGTGTGTTTTTAAAACTGGTTTTAATTATTTTGTTCACCAACTTGGTGATGTAAGAAAGTGACATAAAATGTTTTAAATAAAATAGAGGCAATCTCACCCAGTTCCCCTCCATGTTGTACCTCCTGCCCCAACCTTCATAAGTTTTGTTTGTTGTTGTAGATTTTCCAGGCTGTATGGCCATGGTCTTGGAATTGTTGGATACCATTATGCCTCTGAGGAAGCCAGTCACAGCTGCTGGCAAAACGTCAGGTCCTACAATGCCAAGACCACGGCCATACAGCCCGGAAAATCCACAGCAGCTAATGAACTCTGGCTGTGAAAGCCTTCAACAACATATTTGTTTTGTTTGTCTGTAAGGATCATCCATTCGTCACGAATACCTTTTGGGGCATCCCAGAGGCTACTGGGGAGACAAGAGGTACAGAAAGATCAACTTTCCCCAGAAGAATGGCAGTAGCATGGAAACCACAATGTGTGTCTGTTTTTGTAATGCAAAGTAGCTGTGGCCCTCTGGGGTTGGAAACACTTTATGTTTCTGGAAGTGCCTTCATTTTGTCAAAAGGTTTGAAAGCTACTAGTCACAAAATGGTACCTTGATGGGGGCAGCCAGTCAGAAAAAGGTAGGTTGCTTCTACAAGAATCGCAGTGTTAAAGAACAGGTCTGCAGTATTTGAAAACAGCAGCCTTGCTTCTGCTATTTTCTCAAAGGAAACTACCACCACCTATCCAGATGTTAATTTGCCATAAAGGTAAAGGTTCCCTTGCTCGAAAGCCAGTTGAATCCGACTCTAGGGTTGTGGTGCTCATCTCCATTTCAGAGCCGAAGAACCAGCGCTGTCTGAAGACATTTCTGTGGTCATGTGGCTGGCATAACTAAACACCAAGGCGCACGGAACGCTGTTACCTTCCCACTGAAGTGGTACCTATTTATCTACTTGCAATTCCTTGCTTTTGAACCGCTAGGTTGGCAGGAGCTGGAACTAGAGACGGGAACTCACTCCGTCATGCGGCAACTCGGGTCTCGAACTGCTGAACTACCGACCTTCCACAGCCTGCAGTTCAGCATCTTAACCACTTGAGCCACCGCACCTGCCATGCAGGAAGCAAATATACCATTACCTCTAGATTTTCCCTGGAAGAGTCAAATAGCAGTTTTGACAAGGGGGAAGGGGGACATCAGTAGCAGGCTCCTGTCCTATCCAGGGCAAGGATCCATGTATGCACATGTAAAGGAGAAAGAGAAGGGTTGAGTTGCCACATTCCTGTTGGTGATGGGAGATTTCCTGCTCCCTGCCACCACTGTCCACTGCAGCTCAGCAGGAGGAAAACAGCAGGCAAGATGTGGGGGGTGCTATTGGTATCCCAGGCATGATGATGCAACTTCTGGTACAACTCAGAAGAGATGCCATCATGTTGAGTGACAGTCTAGCATTTGCACAAAACTCTATGACTAAACCACCCAGTGTCACTGCTCAGTGTGATGACATCACTCCCACGTTGCACCAGAAGTTACATCATCATGCCAGGGACACTGATCCTGCCCTGCCATAGCATAAGTCCCCACCGGCCCCATCTCTAGTTGGTTGCCTGTCTGTGCCTGGCTACCCTAGAGGAGAGGCAGAAGGAAAATGGGGCTGATGCTGTTGTTTTTCCATCTGGGGGGGGAGTGCACATGCACCTCTTTCTCTTTCACATGAAAGAAAAAGAGGAAAGAAACTGCTGCAGTCGTTTCAAAGTGGAGGATAAGAAAGTGATTACAGCAGCAGTTCAGGAAGTGCGGAGAGCTACTATGAACTGCTGGGAAAGTGACTGGTAACTCTGGAGTGATCTTCTGCCCACCTCTGCTCTAGTTTATTGTACATTTAATGGATCTTCTCAGTGTATTAAATCACGTAAGTAATGGGGAAGATGGGGCTTTATTCATTGTCTTGACCAAACTGGAAAAGGAACCAAAGACAAGCTGTACCAGTAATAATTGACATCTGCTGCATGGACATAAGAGACATTTGTGTTTGTGTCAGGCCTCTGTCCTGAGACATACGTACACCACACACACACAAAAACCCTGGTTTTCTTGCCATGACCCCCGTATAAAGTGTCATGTAAATTGTAGTTTTGTGCGGATTCAGTGAAATCTCTGGTGAGAATGGATGATAATCCACATCAAAGACCTATAACGGTTATATGTATGAAACACATGACCAAATGAAGCGGCTTTATAATTAATCAATCAATCCATTGTTCTGTTAAGGTCTATACTGGCTGCTGCTTTCCAGGATTTCAGATTAGGGTCTGTCACATCATCTACTGCCAGATGCTTTTGACAGTAGATGCCAGGGAGTCTTCCTGCATTCAAGGCCAATGTTCTTCCACTGAGCCACAGCCCTTTTCTTGGCCATCTTTCAACCAGATCTTAAATTTTGCTGCAGGAGGAGCACAGTGGTGTAGTTTTTAAATGCTGTGGACTGCAGAATGAACAGACCACAGTGAATAAATTTGCACCCTCACCCTTGTGAACGGAGGCTGTAGCTAGAACTATCTATGGAGTAACCGTTAACTATCAACTGTTTTTCATCCTGCAGCAGCTGATCTCCAACATGCTTCTTGGCAGCAGGTTTGAAATAGGGGGAAATTTCCAGGACATCAGTGACATAGCCGTAAATACAAGGGTACCTCTTACCATCTTTGTAAGGGCCATCCTGTATTTGACCCAAGCAATCATGTTCTCCAGATGTGGAGGGTTTCAGTGTACAACGTACCAACAAGCAAAGAGTTGCCTGGATAAAAATAATGAATCAGATCCTACAGCCTATTTTTGCTGGCAAAAAGGCACTTCTTTCAGCAGAGGAGAGGGATGATTTTTGCCGATCCCTCTTTCCACTGTAGACTCCCTCACACGTATCATGCCCAGTGCTACTGGGGATAGCATTCTGGGGAGTTACAGTGGGAAAGTTGTGTTCCATTTGTACACTGTAGAATTTTAATCATGGCGGGATGTCTTGATGTGAAAAGAGCACCAAGTTTGGTCTACTCAGAATCCTACTAAGATCTATTCGGTACAGCTTCTACGAAAGAGCATTATACTGTTAAGCTGTAGATAGAATTAAAGAACCTTGATTTTGAGTCCTTATTCTCCAGATTTCCAACAACCCTATGGTCAGATGGCATTTACTCTTGTTTGGGAACATGTGATAGGAATTTATGGGACTTAGGCCAGAATACACGACCGGAGCTTCTTTTTCTGCAGTATCCCATGAGAAGAAGAGGAAGAAGAAGAGATTGGATTTATACCCCGCCCTTCACTTGGGAGTCTCAGAGCGGCTTACAAACTCCTTTCCCTTCCCCTCCCCACAACAGACACCCTGTGAGGTGGGTGGGGCTGAGAGAACTCTGACACAAACTGCTCTTTTTCAAGGACAGCTGTGCCAGAGCTTGTGACTGACCCAAGGTCACATCAGCAGGTGCAAGTGGAGGAGTGGGGAATCAAACCCGGTTCTCCCAGATTAGAGTCCGCACACTTAACCACTACACCAAACTGGGATCTCAGCACTTAACTGGGAAATAAAAACCTTATTCACATCAATTCACTTGATTTCCCTGATGCAGCGCTATTACCAAAAATAAAATACAGCATTTAATTAAATTAATTAATTCCAGCAGAAGAGCAAAGGGAAAAAAAGTAAAACCATCCATTAAGAAAGGTGACTCATCCCACTGTCATCCAGCAGGAAAAAAAATAAAGCAAGATACAACAAAGGATAAATGATTGGTGTCTCATGCACAGCAAAGCACCTGGATGGATCCGATTTGAGTTCAGTGGAAATCCAGCAAAGCTAATAGTCTGAGGCAGATTTGGTGTCATTCCATTGACTTAGTGAAGTGACTCTGAATTCACACCGACTGTTAAGCATATTGTTTTCTGAGGAGTGGCTCTTAATGTGGATTGTTACACTGCAGGTTTCATTCCAGTGGTGCCATATTCATGCAAGATTCAGTTCCATTGGCTCCACTTGCAGCCCTCTTTTACTGCTGTGAAGGGACTCCAGATTCAAACTAGTGGTAACTCCATTGACCCTAAAGGAGTGAAGCTATTGCAGTGATGTCATTCTGTTGATGCTTGTACATAACTTTTCTGGATTGGTGATGGATGTGTTCACACCAGTTGTTTTTTTGTTTGTTTGTTTACTATAGCAGTTTTAGCAGAGAGACTCCAAAAATCAATTCACACCAATATATCTGAAATAAGGATCCACCCCAGATATGTCAACACTGCAGAAAACATAAGCGTGCTTTGAACATCACTTCAGGTGGAAACATCTGCATCCCCAACTGCTCACAAATACTTGATTCCAGCTCCCCCTCTCTTTTGAATTCATCAGCTCTCACTTCGATAGTTCTTTCCCATCTTTGCGGGTCTCATACAGTACAGTTCCTTATGGAACTGTCTGCTTAGTAGACAGACCGATCTGTACTTGCACATCCTTTTCCCCTAGGAGGTAAATAAAGAGCATAAGAATTGCCATGTGGGGGAAACTGAAAGGTCCATCTTGTAACATGATGAAGAGCCAAATGGATCAGCCCAAGGGTTTGTCTAGCCCAGCCTCCTGTTCAAGTTTTTGGCCAGATGCTTGTGGGTAGCTCACAGTGGCTTTCTCCCATTGTTTGCTTCTCTACAACTGACAATTAATGACACACTGCTGTTGAACTAGGCGACTCCATTTAGCTACCATGGCTACTAGCCATTAACATGTCTATCTTTCATAAACATGTTCCATCCCCAGTTTGTGTCATTTCTAGAACCAAAAATCCCCAAACATTTTAGTCTTTTCTCATAAAGGTGCTCCAACCCCTTGATCGATTCGATTGCCTTTTTTTGCACATTTTTCTACTGTAGGCTACCCTAAAGAGGAGATTAACCCGTAAAGAGTATGAGGCTAAAAGTGCAGTCCTAAGCAGAGTTTCACTCTTCTAAGTCCACTGAAGCCAATGGGCTTAGAAGGGTATAACTCTGATTAAGATCTCTTAGTGTTTAAATTGAGCACCATGATTCCAAGGTGTCTTTCCTGATTAGTCATAACATGCAGTTGAGATACTATTTGTGGTCTGGGAAATTTGACCCAGTTGGGATTTTTGCTCCAGTGTTTATAAGTTTCTTCTTATACTGAATCTCATTTTCCATTTTCTTGCTCATTCATCTAATGTGAAGAGATTTTTTCAGTGCTATTTTCAGTCTGAGTGTTCACAATCCTGGCTAATTTGATAGCATCTTCAGACTTGGTTATATCACCACTCACCTCTTCTACCCATTTTTTTTTTAAATTTACCCCCTGCTCTCTGTTCTTCCACTAGTTACCAGCCTCTTAAAGGACCTGGCTACTTATTCTATTTCTGTTAACTTTACTGAGGAGCCTTTGGACTTCCATTTGCAAAAACAATGCTGATTCTTCCTCAGTAAGCAAGGCTTGTAATGCTCATCTTAACAATTATTTTAGTCGATATACCAGTGTATACTTCACTAGCCTGTAATTGCTAGGCCTCCTCCTAGATTCCATTTCAGCAATGGGTGTTACACTGGCCTCTTCCCAATACTTCAATAGAGAGAAGTAGAAAATCAATCATTTTACATTTGAAAGACAGGACTCAGTAGCCAAATAATTATTTGTGGTCACCAGCTGAACTTTCAGCTCCTGAGTCCTCCAGCTCACGCACCAAAGAGTGGGATGAGGGTCTCTCAGTCTGCAAGTTCCTTGTGCTGTTTCACCTACTCCAAAGCTTGGCAGGACGAAAGTCTTCCATCCCACCCTCAAGTCATCTGTACATGCCAGAAGACTTGGGAGAGAGGAAAGAAACTCCATGCAAATTGTCTTATTTGAAACTCCTACAATTATTCATCCAAAAGGGAGATCCGAGAACCAGACTTTCTACTGCTTAATCCTGGGCCTCCGAAAACTCCCTACCTATCTTTCATAATCCTTAGTCACTTAATGCTCCAAGTCTGATGTATCTAAAGAAGCTTTAATTGCTTGTTTTCAAGTTTTTAACAGCGTTCTCTTCACAATTCTTTTTTTTTTGGGGGGGGGGGTCAGCTTAACATTTGTTTTGCCAGAGTTTGTGCTGTTTTTGATTGTCTTAATTTGGATGAGGCTTTCACTTTTTTAAAGGAAATCTTCATCATAGCTAACTTGACTCTTCAGATAGAAGGAACACCACAAGTAAGGCAAGATGGAAACAGCTATCCCCAAACAGTCCCTTTTTAGTAGATGGGAGAAAGAAGGTGACAGTTGAGGGGTTGTCCAAAGTACTGAGGGGGGAATCTGGGAGGGGCCAGGAGAAGAACAGAAAATGCTGACCTCTACAAATTTGCACAACCCATTCCTGGCTCAGGCTATTCGGAACCAGTTTTAAGCAAAGCCATCACATGCTTTGCATCTTAAAAGAAAACCAGTAACAATGGACTTGCATAGGGGTAAGAATTTCTCAACAACATGTGTCTCCTGCAGATGTGTCCTCTGCCAGCTTAACAGCACTACTTCCCCACCCAAGATTTGCACTTGAGGATTCAGCCTCCTTCCTCAACAGAAAGAGACGGATGCCAAAGGCATCTGGTTTGGCCTCTCAACCCTGCCTTCAAAGGCTATCAACAAAGGCTATTATAGAGATACTGTCTGTGAGGTGCCCTTGATTGCTCTATCAGTGCTATGTACTGTTATTATGTTATCTATCCCTGGGTTACACTGATCCTCCTATGATGATTGGTGTGGAGACCTGTTCTGGGCCAAGCCCCACATAGCCTGTGCTACACAGGCTGTGTATACTTCACTTGTATGTATCTAGTGTTTGAGACTGCACCAAGAAGAAGAAAAATTAATTCGGGAGTAGATTCAAAAGCTTTACTCTTACTGATCAGACGCCATGTCTCTCCACAAGAGTCTCCAGTTCTTGAACAGTGAACACTATCATCCTAATCATCCCATCCTAGGGTGAAAAAGGCAGTCCCTAAAGGGCTGACTCTCAACTCCAGACACTGAATGAGGACCCCCCCCCAATCTTTTTGGGGAGGCGGGGTGAAGGCAATAGTGTGCTGGTTTTAAATTGTCCAGTGAACCGAACCCCAAGATGCCGGTCATGCTTTGCAGTTTCTCATTCTCACATGCTCATGTATATGTGCACACACATAACTAAACAAGCATGCAAAAGCACTCATTTTCCCACATGGAAGCATACACACAGTCCCCCCTCTCTCCCCTCCTTCTGTCACTCTGAGTCAAGTGGAATACGTATATAAGACCTTCAAGGCAGCTGCTGACTGGAATTGGGAAAGGATAGGATGCACTTCCTTTTCACTTCTGGCGCTCCCCCAGAACTCTGGGGCTAGGCCTCTATGCATGGCAAGGACAGCCACAGAGAGGAGGGAGGGGTGGGGTTGCCAGCTCCAGTTTGGGAAATACCTGGAGATTTGGGGGGTGGATCCTGGGTAAGGCAGGGTTTGTGGAGGGGAAGGACTATGATACCATAGAGCCCACCTTCCAAAGCTGCCATTTTCTCCAGGTCAACTGATCTCGTTCACCTGGAGATCAGTTGTAATCCTAGGAGACTTCCAGCCACCACCTGAAGGTTGAAAACCCAGGGAGGGGCCAGATTATTTGGTCCAGAGAGAGAGAGAGGGAGATGAAAGAGGGCAATGATAACGTGTGATGGAGTGGTGTGGTCTTTCGACTCTGTGCTAGAGAGCACGGCTAGCGGAAGGACACAACTCAAGAGCAGACTGCAGAGCACTGAGGGTGCATCTAAACAATACATGTGTCATCAGCAGATCTGGGGGGCTGCAGCTGAATCCACTACGGAAAACAATGTGTGAGGGAAGGTGGAAGCCACTCCCCCTGCTGCAGTCCTCCAAGCCACGCCTGAGTGACCAAGCAGTTTTTTAAGGTGAATCCCAGAAAATACATGTGATTGTGAGATGGGTCGAGTGGGGTGGGGGGGGTGGGGACCCTGACTCAGCTTGCTTGACATGTATTATTTAGCTGCACCCTGAGATGCAGAAGGTGACTTGACTGGGGGTAGGAATGGATACTGTTGGAAGCCTTCTTTTATTAGCCCTTTTCATGTGCTGTGAAGCCAAGTGCTCTGATTGCACATACTGGGCTAAGGCACCATGCACAATAATCTCATTCTGTACAATCCCCTTTTTTGTCTGAAAAGGGCAATGCGGGTATGTTGCAGATTTGTACATGCTACCTGAAAACTGACTTTTTTTTTGGGGGGGGGGGATACATTCACATGTTCTGAAGCTGCAAAATATACACATTGCCCTCTTCAGACAAAATGGAGAATGTGCATACTAAGCTGATTGCATGTGGTGCCATCTCCTGCTACCTGCAATCCCAGCCCCAGAAACGTGAGGCCTGCAAAGGGCTATACTCTTCCTCCCCCCCCACACACACACACATACACACACAGAACCAATACCTAATTGAAAAAGACTACACACGGGTAACTACACACAGAGAGGCAACTCTGGCATTTTGCAGGAATTCAAAGGGGAAGATCAGGAGGAACTGGCTCTCCTATATCTTTTCCCACAAAACTGTTCCCAAAATTTCTCACCGCAAAATAAATTATTTAAAAATCAGGCAATGACATCCCCTCCACTCCCCATCCCACCCACTCTCCCCATTTTGTTGTTCTGGGGGATTTTTTGTATGTGTGTGTGTGTGTGTGTGTGTTGTTTGTTAGTCTGTTAGAGAGACCGGATAACAAACTGTCCCATCGGATCTGTGTCTCCTAAGACATCACTTCCTACTGGCCAGGAGCAATAACAGTCTGTATACTGGGCCAGTTGTTTCTGCCCCCTCTCTCCCCAGAGGAGGGGTATGTATGCTATGGTTTGATCACCCTGGGTCACTGTTTATAGTGCTTGCGTCTTCAGCTCAACAGGTTCCCCAGGAGGCTCTGGGGCGGCACTCGTTTCAGCTGGCCGGTCACCTTTGAGGATAGACAGGCGCTCTGAGATGCCACGCATCCGGGGGAAGAGGATGAAGTCATACAAGAAGCCGCCCAATACACCACCGATTATGGGTCCAACCCAATACACCTAAGAGAGGAAGAAACACATGGGAAAAGGGAGCAATGAGTTTAGAAAAGTGGTTGAGAAGTGCATTAAATAAATTTAAAAGCTACATAGAAATAGCACTGTACAAAAGAAAATGTCTGCCAAGAGAGTCAGGTGGTAGTTAAACTGAATAGGTGGTATAGACAGAATAAGTCTGATTGCGCACGGCAATGGGCTTCAGCACCCCACCCCATGCTGTTTTCCAAGCTGGCCCATGTTTCTTGGGACATATATGGGACTCCCAAAGAGGAATAATAATAGGGGAGCAACATTTTAAAATTCTGCTTCATATTTTAAAAAAAGTTTGTTGCATGCAAAATTAAAAGTAGCACATCAAGGTGAAAGATTGATCACAGTTTATTACACGCAGGATACTTTGTGTGTGTGTGTGTGTGGGGACTATCAAAATATATGATCCCTGCTACAAACTTGGAGTCTAATGGTAGAGTCCAAAATGCTACCAGCTCAATGCAACACCTCATTCTACAAAATAAATCTGTGGCCAGATCTAAACGTGCAATAAAATGAGGTGGTAGAAACGTATTAATCTATTTCAAATGGGGGGTCACTTTCTGGGTGTGTGTGTGAAAAAACTCCATGCAACTAAAGAGAATTAATGCACCATGGGAAATTTTTAACTTTTTCTCTTCCCTACAGTTCTAGTGGATTTTTTAAAACTTGCCTGGAGGTTTTTCTTTTTTAACATGGGTTAACATTGTGGCTTAACATCACCGATCTGCATTGGCAGAACCCATCTTAGGAACTCATCTGCTTGTTTCCTCCTTATTCTGTATCAAATCAGAATTATGTCTGGAGACAGACTTTCCCCCCAGAGGGCTGAAGGTAGTTTAAGAGGTTCAAACTCATCCACTTTTTGCTTGCACTAAACTAATTTTGCAATTTTCCATCTTGCTTCCAGATTCGGCCATACTTATAAAAACATTGTGTGAACCAATACAGCAAAAGAAATGTGTCTGCACAAGCTTCTTTCAAACCTCTTTCAACTCTCTTAAAAATAGCTATCTTTGGGATTCTCAGCTTTATTGGGGTTACTTTGAAAAGTTTGAGAACACTGAGTGGGGGGCCACCACAAAATGGCTGCCAGGTGTTTCCTGAGTCCCCATAGGCACAAAAGTGATGCCCCCTGGGCCCTTCTGAAGTACTTCCTACTCCAGTGAGTTGGACAAAGGACAGGACTGGCTCTTTGGTTTGAGGAAGAAGGAAGTGGTCACCAGGAAACATATTTATGGGTGCCATGGTAGTTGGGCACTATGTTTTTGTATTTATTTAAAGCATTTCTAAAGCATTTTTTTTGAAGTATTTAAAGACTTTTAACCAGACACTGGGTCCCCATGGTGGTAAACATCAAAACATTTCAAATATTAAAAACAGCATTAAAAATACAGATATGTACAAAATATTTAAAACAATTTAAACACATAAACACTAGATGGAGGGCTAAATATGAGTTAGTGAGGGAATGCCAAACAAAACAAACAGTCTTCATCCTCAGACAAAAATAACAATGCACGGAGTCAGACGAACCTCCCTGGGGAGGGAAGTTCTGAAGATGGCAATCACTGAAGTCCCTATCCTATGACATTTCGCTTGTTACTTCCCCCCCCCTTTTCAGTTGGTCTCTCCGTGTTCCAGAACATTCATGTGCTGCTCTTTGCACATGCAAATTCCACACAGAGGAATTTCATCCCAGAAAGTTATTTCAGAGGCCAGATTGGTTGGATGAACAACAGGTGGCACAGTATGAAGAAGCAGAATAAAGGATACTATCCGGGATTAGGTATTGACTGCACCAGGAATTCTAAATATCCTGAGACATATCTCAGGGGGAAAAAATACCTAGTACATGGTAAAAACAAGGTTCAAGCTTTTCGTTTAATTTCTTTTTTAAGTTGCAACATTTCTGTTTAACATTTTTTTCATTTGGCCTACTCCTTTCCTGTTAGGCTGGATCCCACAGAACATTGGCTATTACGTTATAATCATTCACCTCCTAGATTTTCCTGTCTGGACAAGAAAATTCAGGAAGTGAATTGTTACAGTAGCACATTTTCCAAAAATCTGTGATTCCATGTTTATATCGCTAGAACTTGCTGCCATGGGAATCTTTTGCTATTGCCATCTGTCACACAGCATCACAGAGTGCTTAATTACCACCCCTGATCCAGGCACTGGTTTCCCTCAGTTTCCCATCCCAACATTATACCTAGAGATCAGTTGTCCTGAGGAATGGGACCCCAGTGGTAGACCTTGGTATCTGGTTTTCTTGTGGGAAAGGAGGCTTCTGTGGCACTAAGAAATAGGGCCTTGGTGGAAACTGAGTCAGATTAAGTCACGTCCAAGTCATCTTCACAACCATTACACATCTGATCATTTAAACCTATTATCTTAAGACACACACACACCCATAAACCTCTTGCTTACCCAGTGGTTGGTGAAATTGCGGGTGATAACAGCAGGGGCGAAAGATCGGGCAGGATTCATGCCAGCTCCTGTGTAATATATCTGCAAGAGAGTAGGGTCAGGATGGAGAGAGGGTTTCTCCCTGTATTCCAGGCACCCCCATGCCTCTGGGTCCCAAGTCAGTCCAGTTTTTTCCTTGAGATGGATGAACAGCAGATGGGCAAGATATTCTGTGACAGTTATGGAGATGAAAGGCTGAGATGGCATCTCACAGAATGGCAGAGTATGGGAAAGACAGGCTTCACTGAATAGACAGGGTTGTTTTCAACCCAAAGGGAAAACATGCTAGCTGTTTGATGCATTAACACCTCCAGATTGGAGTGACCATGTTCTGGTGGGCTTGAGCCAGGGAACCTGGCACCCAGATTGGCTAATACCCAAGAGTTCTTGTGGATGGGAGCCCTGCCAGACCCCCACTGCACCACGCTCCTTACCCCTGCCCCTCTGAGGCCACACCAGCTCTTCCAGGGAAGCTGCCTTGCCACTTCTGGTCATTTTCACTACCCACTACCCACCAGAAGCAGCAGGGTGGCTTCCCTTTCCTTCCCCAGCCTCCCTGCCCCCATGGGGGGCTTGGGAAGGAAAGAGAGACAAAGAATGCCCTCTCTCTCTCTCTCTGTCCCCTTCTCTGCCCCCCCCCTGCAGCAGAGGGGAGGCTGGGGAAGGAAAGAGAAGTGGCCCTGCCCTTTCTGGTAAGCTTAACTCCCCTCTAACAGCTGACCAGAAGCTGCAGGGCGGCTCTGGGAGGGAAGGGACCTTCCCAGGGAACTAATCTAATCCAATTAGTAATCTAATTAAATTCCCCGCTCCCAACTCCCCTGCCCCACCAATCAAAATTTTCTGGCTTGGGCAGCACTAGGTGTGAGGGGTGGCATGCTTTCTGAGACAAGAGAGGGCAAAAGGCACCGTTGTGCCCACAACTTCCTAAGAGGGCTGCATGCCAGAGAGAGGGTAAGTCTGGGGGAGAAAGCACCCTTTCCTTTACAGGATAGTAGAACCGTTCAACTGCACCCCTAACTAAAGGCTGGGTGGAATTTATATTTAGAAACCTAGTATTTGCAGAATCCTGCCACAGGCTGACATACCACCTGCAAATCATAGAAGGTTGTAGAAACTTTAGTTGTCAACTTATAGTCACTCCATGAGTGTCACACCATATTTTTATTCCCGGACATGGCCACTTTGATGGGGCAAGTTGAATAGTGTTTGCAGTACACATTGTGCTGTACAGGTTCTAAATACCTGCCTGGGGATCTCAACAGCAAGGTATATTACAGATAAGACACAAGGCAGCTGAGTGATTTGTCCTGTCACAAATAGGTGGAAGGTGTGGTGAGGATGTGACTGCAGACTTGCTGATCTGAGAGGCAAGCTGGCTGTTAGTTTAGCCATGCCTCACTGTGCAAATAGATTACAGCTGGCCATGACTGCATTCAGATTTCTGACGCATCATTACCCCAAAGAGGTGTCCAAGAGTGAGGGAGAATCCCACAGCCATCGCGACAGACCCCATGCGCCCATTGCGTCTCTCATCGTAGGTGGCAAAGATGCAGAGGACAAACTGCAGGGTCAGGAAGATCTCCACGACGGTAGCTTGGCCTACATTTACACTGGGGTGTATCTGCAGCCAGGGAGACACACAGAAAGAGAGAGAGCTATAAGGGAACGACATAAGTCAATACTTGATTTTGTCCCTTGCTGATATGACCAGTCAAACTATAATTGCATAATTACTGAAGTTGTGCCCAGAGGCCCATCTTGTTCATTTTCCCAGGCTGAATTTGATTCTAATTGTACCCATTCCATGCCCAGCAGATGTTTCTGGTGCTGTTAAAAAATTAGCTGGGAAGATTTACAGGCAAAACATTTTCATTGGTCACTATGAAAACATCACTATTTTCCAGATCCAGTTTCAGTCAAGACAGAGGCTGGCTAGGACAAGGCAGAGATTAAGCAAAGTAAAAGGGAAACAGCTGGAAAGACAACAAAGAAGCCAGATGCCTGTAACCAGCAGCAAAAGAGTCTCAGAGATGCTCAGACCTCCGATCTTGGAAACCTATGTAGAGGCAAGGAGTATCACTTTAACGGCCCTGCCCTCTTGCCATTGGTAGTTCCTTCCTTTGGCCAGAATTCGGTGGCAGTTGAATCCCCACCGGACAATCCACAGGTCCCAAGCTCAAGCTCACTACACTTAATTCTGGCTGCAGTCTGTATCCTACTACCCACTAAACAAAGTTTGAAGCATTCCTCCCACCTAAGGAGCCTTCCTCCAAGGACTTGAGTGGACCTTGCTCCAATGGAAGAGTCATTTAAGTTGAACAGTCTCCTCCAGCCTAAGGTAGAAATGTAGGGATGCCAGCCTACAGGTGGGACCAGTGAATCCCCTGGAATTATAGCTCATCTCCAGACTACAGAGATCAGTTCCCTTGGAGAAAATGGATGCTTTGGAGGGTGGTCCCTGTGGCATTGGAGCCCACTGACACCCCTGTTCTTCCCCAGGCTCCACCCCCAAATCTCCAGAAGTTTCCTATCTGGCAACCCCACTTCCCCATCCCCTGCTGGTGGCCAGAGGGACCAGGCAACCCTAGCCATGCCACTGCCTCTCAACTTCAGAGCTCCGTTAAAAATCATGCGATAGTGTATATCACTAGTTAATGACATGCCCTTCTTCTGTAAGGGCTAGCCTTGGCTTTTTGCATTTTAGAAGAATAATCAGGCTGGTAGGAACCAAAAGTCCATCTAATTCAACCATCCACCGAAAGAAAGATCATAAAGCTGAGACATCACAGAAGGAAGTATCTGGAATAATCATCTACAGATGACCAAAGGTGCGTGCTGCAAGATACTCTCTAGCCTGTCTAGCTGAACTTTGGCAATGCTACACTTCCTCACCCTTACCACTAAATTCTGTGGATTATTTTTCAAGTCTTTGGTTGCTTCCGCATGGGAATGACTCCCTGTTCTGCTCTCGTTGCCGCTGTGAAAGCAGAGATATTTGCAATTGCACCAGAACAATGGAGGTATTCCTCATAGTATATCCCCTCATACCTGCCATTTCCCCCGCTTGTTGCTCATTTTTTAAAAAGATGGTAGCTGTATAGTTCTAAAATAATGATGCAATGGTGATGCATCTGCTGATTACAAAATAGCCAATAAAAACTTGCTGCTGGTGGAGTGACGGCAGGTTCCAGGGGAAATGAGGCTGGATGTGGGAGAGGATGAAAGTCGTATCTTCCTGTCCACACACCAAACTGTAGGGTATGAATTTCCTGGACTCGTTTTTGACACAGTCTTTCTGGAAAGATCATACCAAAGCATGTTTGAAAAAAAACAACAACACAGCAAAGCCGGGGAAAACTTGGAAGGATGTCACACAGAAATCCCAAAAAGAACTGCTTCAGTTTTGGGGGGGAGGAGAGGAAATGTGGAACAAAACCCCCATATGGAAGCAAGCAACCTTTGTCATCCTTTCCGCTTGCAATGCTGTTCTAGTCACCTTTCCCAGAAAAGAACCCCCACCTACATCTGTCCAACATGGTCTTCTACTTACTGCCTTTCCTTTTCCCTGTGACTAGACCTCGTATTCTGATAGGCCACTGCTGTTCACCCATTCAGACCTCAGACATGACTTCAGGCCTACCTCACCCACATGATTTTCTTCCTTGCTTTAAAGGGCATACAAATGAAATATTATTTGAGTGGAGGAAACGCTGTGGAAGAACACTCACTGTGCCTTTTCATCAGATAAACTACCATCTCTTCTGTGAAAAATGTTACTGCATGTTTGCAATAGAAGCTTGGTTGTGCACAGTGCTGACAGGCTGGTACCTGGGTGTCCTCAAGAAACATCTTCACCCTCCAGTCCATCCCCAGACCAGGGATGCCACATTTCACATCAAATATGTTCAAAACTTACCATGTTTGAAGGTTTCAATAATTCATGAGCCAATCACCCTGTCTGGTTGGTTCATGTCAAACCTCCGCAAACTCCTGCCGAACAGGGTTGCATCAGTTTTTTCAGAATTGAACATGCACTATTAACACTGCCAATCCCAACAGATTGGTGGCCATTGAGAAAAATCTGCTTAGATGGACACTGGAATTTTTTATAGCATTTATTGATGACTGATTTATATAATTGCTTTTGTGCCATTACAAACTAACATTCTGGTGATCTGTTATCATAATCTCTGAAGTTCCAAATTTCATTTTTTATTTTAAGCAAAAAATTGGCTCCTTGTTTACAACCTGTGAACAGGACATAAGCTGAACCGGTGGAGGTTTGCACATCCCTACTCCAATCCGGTTCTTCAGATTTTATTAGTATGGAGTGTGCTTTGTGAGGGAGAAATAACCGAAAAACAATTGGTGTGAAACTTTAAGCACATTTTTTAAAAGTGGGCCATTTGCTTAGAACTATTTGGGAATTACTCTTTATCTTTTATGTAGCATAAGGATGTTGGGTTCACCCCGTGGGTGGGGGGGTGGGGGTGGGAATGCAGTGACTGTAGATCTAATGTTACATTTCATGGCACCCGTACTCTGTCCATGGTCCTTTTTAAATCCTATACTCCCTTAGCAGTTAACTATCTTCTTTGCTATTCTCTGTACTCCATGCATTTACATCCTGATTTTAAACCTTCAGCCTGATCACACATATAAAGTTTTATTCAAAAGACATAGCTACCCATTCTTTATATCTATGGCTCAGTTACCCTTAACTTCAATGCAACATACCTGAATTGAGCACTTCCTAAACTGAAGATATGAAGCACTGTAATGCACAAAAGAACCACATTACATAAAGATGCCCACAGAATGGCCATAAAGATGCACATAGTCTCTGGTGGAAGTTTAAGACCAGATAACACCAATGCCTCCAGAAGAGAACTGCACTGAAATTGTGACAGGCTTCTGAGCAATAATTCCCATCAGTGGGCACTGACAGAACATCTTATCTTTTCCAGCAGGCAGTGTGTTTCCCTCTATAACATACACAAGGATTCAAACATATTTTTTTTCTCTTAAGCAAATATTAAAATGTACCCAGACAGGTAAATGTGGACTTTTTATAAATTAATATATAATATAAGTACAAAACCTCTGTTGACTGCAAGACTGCTCTTCCATCATCCATGTGACATTAGCAACATTCTCATTTACAGCAGGAAGGAGCTTCAACATCACATTATAGCCTGATGGACGAAAATGTTCTTAATAGATCAAAGCTGACACCCGAGGTCTGATCCCAGCGCTCTGGGACTGGCAGCAAGGACAAAAGACGTCTTTCTTCCAGACATCAAGAGGATCGATTTACATTATCGGAGCTGATTTACACTGCTCAGCTGTCAGTGAATCCGATTAACAGTTACTGAATGGCTACCACAGTCCCTCCATGCAAGATTCTTATGGCACCTTGAAAAACTAACCAGTTTTTATTCTAGCATATGCTCTCATGGACTCAGAGCCCACTTTGTCAGCCTGCATCTGACCGTGGGTGCCAGTCCACTAAGCCTTACGCTAGAATGATAATTTGGTATTCTTAAGGCAGTATAAGATTCCTGTTTATTTTTGCTGCGACAGATGAACATGGCTCTACATCTGCAATTCACACAAAAGACTATAAATGAAACTGCTGTCTCAGGCATATTCGGGAGAGGGCAGGATATAGATCTATTAAACAAACAAACAAATAACTTGACCGCGAGGGTGTCTTTCTCTTTCTCTCCCTCACCACCCTGCTGCACACTCTCAAAGTGCCATAATTATAAAATTACAAAATCCTTACTTGTGCTCCCTCGTGCTCTCTCTCTCGCCCCCCCCTTTCCAGTTTACATACTCAGATGTATGTACATATAACATTTTCTGTTATCTGGCTCCCACCCAGCTATGAAACCAGCCACGTCGATAAACCAATACACGGGGAAAGCTAATACAAAAAAAATCTATTAAAGTTTTTAGGTTCTGCTTCCAGGCCCTAAACTAAAAATGCTTCCTTTCTAGATCTTGGGATTAAAGGCTAATCTAGGCACAGAAAGCTAAATATCATTCTCCCTCTTTTGGCACCCATGAGATCGTCTCTCATCTGTATTTTAAAACCATCACACAGGCCTCCTGCATATAGCAATGTTACTTCCTCAGATTTCAGATACGGAGAATGCCCCCCTCCTCAAACGCACTCCCATACAGCTCTGCATCCAGTTACCGTGTTGAGTGCCAGGTTACCCCGCAGCGCTGGTGGCGTGACTCCATAAAGCACGGCTGCCCCAGCCACTCCTCCCAGCACCTGGGCCACCATGTAGAAGACAGCACGGAAGAGGGAGAGCTGGGAGCCCAGCAAGAAGGCCATGGTGACCGCTGGATTGATGTGGGCACCGCTCACGTGGCCTAGAGACTGCACCATGGTGGCGGCCACCAAACCAAAGGCCAGTGCCACCTGTAGAACGTTAAGGGGGCCAACGACCCAGCGAAGTGAAGCCCCCAGGCCAAAAAACACATAGAACATGGTGCCAAAGAACTCAGCAAACATAGCCCTCCAAAAGGAGGACGAGCGAGCCTCCCACATGATGGGACAGGAGAACAGCAAAAGGAGGAGTGCTGTGACAGCAGGACAGGTCTTCACGCTCACTGCTGCTCCCCCCACCTAAGCCCACTGCTTCCTACTGCTGGCTATGAGCTTTATAAGGCCTCCTAGCCCAGCCCAGGAGGTGGGAACTGCAACTAACTGGGGAATCTTAACTGCTTCACTGCCTGGCTGGGGGTAGCTGTGACAATCCTTATAAAGGCTCAGGAAACAAGGTCCCCCAATTTCCGCCTTCAGAACTTTGATCCATCATAGACCGATCCTCTTCTGAGCTTTGGTTTTGCCCCTCTCCCCTTGAGTGTCCCATCTTTCCAGCTAAGAAGTTTTTCTGTGAGGCTCCTCGCTGGCAACTGCTGGGGCTGCCTGGATGAATCACGTATGCCTTGGAACGGGTGATCTCTATAGTGTAGGTATTGTGAGAGTGGGGGGGGTGTCTAGTGTGGAGAGTACATTGCCGCTCTCTTTACTGGGAAAGTTTCAAAGATGGGCTTTTACAAATCACAGTGTATCCCCTGGCATAATGGAGATGCTTTTTAAGCTCTTCTGTCTGCAGTTCTGCTGCTGTTCCCAGTGTGACAAATCTAGTGGGCTTGCTGCCTGTATAGCAACAAGCTTTTCAGGCTGAATGTGGAATGGCGGGACAGGAGAGTGCTTGTCGGGACTCAGGAGGGTGCTTGTTTCTATGCATGAGTACAATCATGGTTCATGGGTCAGGGATGTGTGGGCACTCAAATATGATTCAGCATGCAAGAACAGCCTTCAGCATGATTCTGGCACTCCACTCCCTGAAATAATCCAAGCAAGGTTGAAGAATAGCTCAGAGGAAACAATTTTGTAGACCTTGCAGCATTCCTTGAACAAATCAAGTGTAGGCTAGTGGCATCTGCTAAGTGAGTCAAACTGGTAAGAGACAGAGAGAGGCCAGCAACATCATCCTAAACACATGCTGCAAGAATAAGAGCGGCTGAACACACCACCATTTTGAGAGATACATGGCCCACATTTGTTGGGTGTATCTTCTAAAGCTAGCATCTTTGGAAGATATAGATACACACACACACACACACACACAGAGTGGGTATGCTCCAAGGGCACTTAGAGCTTGCCACAAGGTTTTCCCCCACAGCATACACAAGCTTAAAATAGGTATGAATGTGCTGCATTCATAACATGGGTCTGGAATATGCATCTGATATAAGCATAACCAGCTGTAAATCTTACTGAAAGCAATGGAACTTCCTTCTGGGTGATGTGGTTTAGAGCCTATGTATTAGAGATTTCCCCGAAATACAAGATGCCTCTGATTTGATTTTAATTGATATTATACTGTTTCATAGCAAGACCACAGTCTCCAGAAAACTACATTCATCCAGAGTTCTCTTTTCCCCACCGCAACAGGAATTCCAGAATTTTCTACTGCACAAAGAGTGTGCAAATGGACACCCTTTGAATGGTGGGTATGACCTATATTCCAGCTAGGATTGAAAGCATTATTCTGTGAACCATCAGATTAAAACTGGTTAAAGGAGAGCACCACTTTATGGACTAAATAGACTGTTATAAATGCTAGGCATGCATCAAAATGAAGCATTTTCAAATCCCATTTATTACAATGGGAAAGTTAAGCAAGGTGTTTTGAAATCAGTAGGATTACATAGTGCTGAAGTATGGCTGGACAGTGTCCATTGTTTATAACACTGCACCCTTAGCCTATAAGGAGATGGCTTCAGTCTATGAAGAGCCTCATTGTGCAAGGTATTTCAAGTGATTTCCCAAGCATTGGTTGTCAGCCCAATTCTGAGGGCTGGTTTGGCAGCCAGCTGCCAATGTAACAGCAGCCATAGTGCTCTGATTCCTATAGACATTTTTTTCAGGGGGATATGCACTGCTCTGCAAGGTGCAGACCATGTAGTGGGAGCACCACAGTCCATAGCAATCTCAGTAACACTCACCAATAGGCAACAGGTGCAGCAAACCACCAAATGCTGATGTGGTCATTCCACCCACACACACAGAGCACCAGAGGACAGGGAGGAAGAGACCAGTGACAGCACAACCCCAACAGAGGCCTTTTATGCACATGTGGGTTTTTTCAGTGCTTTTCTCCAACTGCACTGGTTTGGGAGGGGTGTTTGTTTTCTGCACACGTTTTCTTCCCTTTGGTGGTTGCTTTGATTACTTTTCTGGTTTTTCCTAATTTTTTTTTGCAAGTGCTTATATGCTGGGTTTTTTCATGCTGATTCTGTTGGCATCAGTCATCGAGCATAATTCTGTCTTCAAGTTTTTTCACACACCACCCATAGCTGCCCATGTACACCCAATAAACCTTCCCCAAGCTGCATATACGTGCACTTCTTTCCCACATTCCCCCTACCTTCCTTGCTATCTTTTACAAAAATCTTTATTTTGCCTTTTTGTTGTTGTTGTTGTTTTTAATCTCAGAAACAGCAATAAATTTAGGTGGGTAGCCGTGTTGGTCTGAAGCAGCAGAACATAGTTTGAGAACATGAAGAGGTGTGCATGCACACGAAAGCTTATACCTTGAAAACTTTGTTGATCTTAAAGGTGCCACTGAACTCAAAATCAGCAATAGAATGCTATAAGGAGAGAGCAACTGGAGAGTGACTGGAGGTCCCCATTATTTGCAAATGTTACCTTTTCAGGTGTTTGTGGTGTATTCAGCAGCAAATCTAAGCATTTCTGTCAGGTTCCTGAATGCACCTGTGTATTTCACTGTCTCCCCACAATTAAAAAAACCCCTCTTATTAGTATTGGCAATCAATCGCTAAGGGTAGCCTTACTGAGCAACAGAGAATCCACCCCATACTATGCTCCATTTTAAAATTTTCTCAGTTGTACTAGCGATCCTTTGCTAAGAGGAGCCTTATTCAGCAACAGAGAATCCACCCCATAAAATGTTACTTTTTCTTATTTTCTCTAGCTGAATTAGTGATCCAATGCTAAGGAGAGCCTTACTGAACAACAAAGAATTTCGTGTTGCAGAGGTTGTTGCATTTTCCTATGATCCCCCCTCCCCTTTTTACAGTGAACATAATTATTATATTACTGCTTTATAAATGCAATATTAATGAGGTTGAAAATGAGTTAGCACATGATTGGTAGATGTTTTGTTTTGCACTCTTATGATCCAGCTGCAAAATGGTGAATACTTCCTTGGCAAATCACTAAACAGAGAATTGCCACATGACCACCTTCAGCCAATGATGTGGTGGGGATGGGGGTTAGCACTGAGGATGGTAATTTTAGAAAGCAGAGGACGCAGTGAAGCGCCATTTTACTTTTTGGATTCTCTGGTCTTCTCTATTGCTTACTTCATAGTTTTACAAACAATGGCAGTGACCAAGAGGCACATAGCCCACAGAGCAAGGGTGCCCACATGGCAGGCAGGATGTCCGCCTATCACACTGGCAAGGGTCTGACTGGGAACAAAGTGCTACCCATGCACAAGTGTCCCTGCTCCAAGCCACACAAACCCTCCCCCTGAGAGAAAGCAGGCAGAGATCCATCTCAGGCCCATAGCCCCTGCACTCAAGATCAGCTTCTTATCCACTGGGACAAGAAGGCAGATACAGAAGAGGCATGCCATCAGGAACCCCACTGCAGCTCTAATGCCCCCCCACCCCCCATATGGGACCAAGCTAGAACACTGCAAAGAATGGCATCGCATAGCAGAAAGGCACTAGGATAGCATGCCCAAGGCTCCTGGTTTCATCACCACATGGAGAGAGGCCAAAGGCAGGCAAAAATTTCAGAGCTAAAAATTCTCTCCCTCAAACTCCTAAAGGAGGAACAGGATGGCCTGGCTGATGGGCTGCTCAGACATCCATCATGTTGGTTGAGACACCCCTGCACAATCTCTTTGTGCTGCACCCTTGTGCCCCTTGAGAGCCCACACTGCCAACTTGCATGGCTTCTTAGATGCCAGCAGTGCTGTGGGGGACTGTGAGACCTGGAAACCTGCATAAGGCACTGATCCTGCAAGTGAATGGGTGCCAAGGTTTGCTTGGCCAGCAGTACTACTAAGCTTGGTGGAGCAGCTGCCAGTAGGCCTGCCAGGCCTCCTGCTATAGCTGACATAACTACGTCACTTCATGATACAATCCAGAAGTGACAAAAGGGTAGCTCTAGGAATTGCTGAAAATGCTATGGTAAAACAATAGAATTGCTGGCAATTCCTAGAGCTACCATTGTAGTTGGAAGTGATGTAGTAATGTCAGCAATGTCGCACCTCCCCCCATGTCCCTGCCCCAGCCCTCCTTCCCATTTTCCAGGCTCAGCCTGGCAACCCTAGCTGCCATTCACCCTTGTCCCATCCCCCACCTAGGGGGAACATCCCTGCCACACACTCTCTGGCATCATACCTAGTGCTCCCAGGTACATTTTCCTGGGAGTATGTCCCATCACATGCCTTGGGTTGCCATAGGCTTATTATATGACCACTTCTGACAGACGATCTTCTGCTGACTGCTGCAGCCACACGCCACTACTCAGCTCGACAGCAAGAGGAAACTGGCTGGCAAAACAGGGGCTGTGATTGTTGTCCCTGTGCAATGCTGTAATTTCTGGTGTGACCCAGAAGCAATGTCATTGCCTTGGGGGCAACACTCTAGCATTTGCACCAAACTCTATGGTTTCCGTAAAGTTTGGGGCAAGTGCTAGACCATTGCCTCTGGAGTGATGATGTAACTTCCAGGTATTTCTGGAAGTTGCATCATCACTCAGGGAAGATGATCAAGCCCCCTAGTAGCTGTGGTTATAGGAGCCTGCATTATCAAGATGGCGCCCAGGATGCATGTGAAGGGGAAGGGGGAGGTGGGGATGACTTTTGAGGCAACCCTCCTAGATCCCACCCTTGCTCACTTGTCAGTGTGTAGCTGCTCCTTTGGTGTGCATCTCTACAGATGGGGTACCTGTAACGGCTCTGAAATGAGATGTTACCTGGCAAGGTTTGCTGTTCCCCTTGGATGTACATGCTAAATGCCCCCTTGTGTATTTCCCAGGACCAGGGTGAAACATTGTGTGCTCCCAGTGTACAAGCAGAGACCTCAGAAATAGAGTCTCATGCTGTCTGCCCTGTTATCTCAGCTATGAGACACTTTGGCTCAGGTTTATATATTGCTGGCAGGGGGATGGGATTGGATGCAGGGTAGGGGGTTGGGTTGCTGCTGGTGAGGGGTGTAATTGACTGTGGCCGTAGTTGGCATCCTGTGGCACACCAGAGCTTGTGAGTAGGACCACATCCATGCGGGGTCGTTTTGCCTATTCCATTGTCAAGAACACGTATGAGCTACGTAGCAGTGGTTGACAGCATGACTTTATGACAGTTCTGGGTTATTTTCCTACAGGCTGGAGCAGTTTAGATAGCCACCAACCTCTGCCAAGCCCTTGGGCCCACCTCCTCCATTGGTGAAGAGGGTTGTGTTGGGTATGCTCCAGTGGGGGTCCATGGCATTGCTGTGCTGGTGGCTGGCTGCAGAACAGCAGGGCTGTATGCCAACTTATCTCCAAGATACACCTGGCATAGTAGCTGTTGACTTTCTGAGCGACCCCCCCCCCAATTACAGTGTGTACTCCTTAACCAAAAGAAACTTTTACCTCAAAATATCATCTTTATTGGAATACAGTAACGGGGAACTCAACAGCACTTAATGCACACATAGTTTTTGTCTAGCAACACCTTAAAAGCAATACAGATAAAGAAATTTGCACCAACAATGCTAAACTAATTCAATAACCAGTAATTCCTATTGATGTAATTGGAATTCCCCCCGCCCCTAGTGGATTTGCACATGTTGTTGAAATAGAACCTCTGGTCTGATTTTTCACATCCTGAATAATCTCCCAAAAATGGATTAAACTAAGATTTGCTGTGGGTGTTTTGAGATCAGGACCATTGACAAGGCTGTTTCCACATGTGAATCCCTTAGGAAAAAGTCAGGCTTTGTGGATTTCAGCACGTAGGAAATGGTTTTGAGTCTACCCTCCCATATCAATGAGTTGAAGGGCCAAACTACACTGGGGATCTATGATGAGATCCCTGGGCATGTAATTTAAGTACAAAAAGCAGTCACAGAGGGGGTATGGATCAGAGATGTGCAGCACTCTCACCACCACCACCACCACGCTACTGTCTCCCTGATCAAAATGCTCCTGCTAGGGTGGCCTGGATGGCCCTGGCCAGCACAGTCTCATCAGATCCTGGAAGCTAAGCAGGGGCCCCTGCCACACGGGGGGAGGGGGAAAGTACGGCCAAAGTGCGGCTTTTCAAAGCCGCACCAAAAGAGACACGCGGCGGCGGGATCACACAGATCCCCTGAGCCGCCGCGCAGTTCCTGAAAGGAGAGCGAGGCAGCCGAACTGCACATGTGTGTGCGTGCGCAGTTCGGCCGGGAGCCTCGATTGCTCCTGCAGACGAGGGTGCCGGCGATCTCACGGCCGCGCTTGCTCCGGTGCTTCAGGTAAGTCCTACCAGTTAGTAGGTTCTTTTTTGCACCGCATTTTCGTTCTAAAGGGACGGATCAGGAACAGGTGTACGCCGATTCCCAGATGTTGCGGTGGGATCGCACCCGTTTGCTGTGCCCCCGATCCGTCCCTCTTCCAAGCCAAAACCTCCCGTGTGACCAGGGCCAGGGTTACATAAGAACATAAGAGAAGCCAATGGCCCATCTAGTCCAACACTCTGTCACACAGTGGCCAAAAATACCAGGTGCCGTCAGGAGGTCCAGCAGTGGGGCCAGGACACTAGAAGCCCTCCCACTGTTCCCCCCCCATAAGCAACAAGAATACAGAGCATCACTTGCCCCAGCCTGTGAGTTCCTATCTGTACCATGTGGCTAATAGCCACTGATGGACCTCTAACCATGGTTGGCCCTGGTTAGTATTTGGTTGTGAGACCACAGTCACTATATGCAGAGGAAAGCAATGACAAACTCTGTTAGTCTCTTGCCTTGAAAGCCTACACAGAGGTTTTAAACACTGGAGGTTAAAACATCCGATGGAGGGCAATTATGATGGGGCTAGTGACACAGAGGGAGGGAAGAGTTAAAGTCCCCCCCATCCCAAATACAATAATCCCGGTCTATATTGCCTGCTGTGGCTGCTTTTGGTACCTAAATCACGTCAGCGATCCTATCACAGATCCCCAACATCATGTATAGGCTGGCCCTAAGCTAAGACTAAGCTACCAAAAAATCATGTGATTGGTTTTGAAACCTAGTGAAGGATGTTGCTGATATGTGTCACTGAAAAGGTGTCCTGCTTTAACTTCAACATACCTCATAGAATCATAGAATGCTAGAGTTGGAAGGGACCTTGCAGGTCATCTAGTCCAACCCCCTGCACTCTGCAGGAGCATAGCCGAAAGATAGCCCTACAACATACTCGAAAGATGGTCGTCCAGCCTCCGCTTGAAAACGTCCAGGGAAGGAGCGTCCACCACCTCCCGAGGCAGTCTGTTCCACTGCTCAACCACTCTTACAGTTAGGAAGTTTCTCCTGATATTTAGCCGGTAACGACTCCCTTGTAATTTCCACCCATTAGATCTAGTCTTGCAATCCAGAGCAAGAGAGAAGAGATCTACTCCATCTTCTACATGACAGCCCTTCAAATACTTGAAGACTGCAATCATGTCCCCTCTAAACCTTCTCTTTCCCAGGCTTTCCCCATAAGACTTGGATTCCAACCATCTCACCATCCTGGTTGCCCTCTTCTGGACACGCTCGAGCTTGTCAACATCCTTCCTAAAATGAGTTGCCCAAAACTGGACACAGTACTACAGGTGAGGCCTGACCATAGCAGAATAGAGCAGAACTACCACCTCCCATGATCTGGACACAATGCTATTTTTTGTACCTAAGTGTAGGACTTTGCACTTATCTCTATTGAAATTCATTTTATTTGTCTCGGCCCTCTGTTCCAGCCTGTCTAGATCATTTTGAATCCTGCAAATTTGATAAGCATCCCCTCTATGTCTTTCTCCAGGTCATTTATAAAAACATTGAACAGCACCGGGCCTAGGACCAAGCCCTGCGGCACTCCACTCGAGACTTCCCTCCACATAGACGCAGAGCCATTTATGAGCACTCGTTGGGTACGATTTTTCAACCATCCATTAATCCATCCAACGGTTGCACCATCCAGCCCACACTTAACCAGCTTATCCTCAAGGATATCATGAGAAACTTTGCCAAATGCTTTACTGAAATCTAGATACGCTATATCCACAGCATTGTCAGAGTCAACCATTTTAGTAACTCTGTCAAAAAAGGAGATACGGTTAGTCTGGCATGACTTATTCTTGATAAACCCATGCTGGCTACTACCAATTAACTCATTCCATTCAAGGTGCTCACAGACAGAGTGTTTAATAATCTGCTTTAGAATTACCCTACCTCATGAATTCCCTCAGTTCCATCATAGCTATCCCTCCTCCCACCCGCTTGATTTCCACAGTTTCTCTCCAAAAATGTGTCCAGGACACATCCTATCCTAAGAAATTTGAGTCTTAATGCTTCAGAACGTAGATGTTGGAGTATCATTAAAAAGTAAAGGTAAAGGTTCCCTTGCTCGAAAGCCAGTCGAATCCGACTCTAGGGTTGCGGTGCTCATCTCCGTTTCAAAGCCGAAGAGCCAGCACTGTCCGAAGATGTTTCCGTGGTCATGTGGCCGGCATGACTAAACACCAAGGCGCGCAGAACGCTGTTACCTTCCCACCAAAGTGGTACCTATTTATCTACTTGCAATTTCTTGCTTTTGAACTGCTAGGTTGGCAGGAGCTGGAACTAGAGACGGGAGCTCACTCCATCTTGCGGCACCCAGGTCTCGAACTGCTGAACTACTGATCTTCCACAGCCTGCAGTTCAGCGTCTTAACCACTTGAGCCACCGCAGCTCCACATTAAAAAGTAGGAAACTGTTAATGTCTGTTTCCTCCATCCTTTTTTACCACATGTAAGAGCCATTTGGATTATATGCCTTGGATCATCTCTGACTGTGGGGGCAAGCCTAAACTGGTCTACCCAGAAGTAAGTCCCATGTTATTCAATTAGGCTTATTCCTAGGAAAGTGTCCTTAAGACTGCAGTCTTTTGTTACCCAGTCTAGGGCTATCTGTCTCCTATGAGTCCATATGAATGGAATGAGCTGTGTTCTTGATATCCTTTTTTAAAATAGCCACTAGAATTCTCGGGAATCTGGATTCCACATTCTCTAACTCGATTGGGTGTAGAATTCCATTAGGGTTGCCTGGCAACCAGCAGGAGGGTTAGGGCAGACAAATGGGGGGTGACATTGGCAGTGTCTCTTTTTCACTTCCAGGTTACCTCTAAGAATCCTTGGAAACTCTACAGTAAAACCATAGAATTCCCAGTAATTCCTACAGCTACCCTATGTTTCCCCTGGAAGTGATGTAGTGATGCTGCTGAAATTGCTTCCCCCACCCACCCACCCACCCAGCAGGCAAAAATGGCTGCTGGTAGGAGACCTCCCACCATAGCGGGAGAGTTGCCAGCTCCAGGTTGGAAAATACTTGGAGATTTTGGAGGCAGAGCCTGAGGAGGGTGGGGTTTGGGGAGGGGAGGGACTTCAGTGGGGTATAATGCCACCTTCGAAAGCAGTCATTTTCTTCAGATGGACTGATCTCTGTCACCTGGAGATAAGCTGTGATCCCAGAAGATGTCTAACCACCACCTGGAGACAGGACACCATAGCCCACAAACTGCTGCGCTGCATTGATGATCCAATTAACTTCCCTAGTACCAATGCAGGCAGACAAATCTTGGAAATTTCCAGGCTTACCTGGACTCTGGGGTTCAATATGTCTCACTGGCTGTGTACCATGTGGTAAGACTGTTTGTTTTTTTTAAAACCAGTCATGATACCATTTTAACTGGTATCTGTCAAGACTCCCCAAATCAGCGATATTTGTCCTGGCACTGGCCTTTGTGAATCATACCTCCAAGTTTCTCACCCTTCTTGGTGGTCATCCTAGTCTGAAAACGGGAAAGTAGTCTCTCCTAGGAAAGTCTCTTCTGACACTCAGGTAGCAGAGCTTCTGGGTGTTCTGCCTGGCTCTCCCTCAAGGAGGCCTCCTGTCCTCAAGGAAACATGGTGCTTAAGATCGGACTGTCAACATAATTAACATTCTGAACTCAGCCATCCACTCACAGCTGCCTGCCACTTCCAGTACACTCTTTCAGCCACTCCACTACTCCTTTGAAAAAAAAAACATCCTAAATACCTAAAAGGTTGAGAAAAGGGAGCCTCCTGGATTCTTTCAGTTACAATCTGTTAATGTTAAAGGAGCCACAAAGACGCCTTTTTGGTTTTGCTACAACAGATGAAACTGACTATCAGAAAACTTAGAACACAGTATACAAACTGGAGTATTCTGAAAACAAACTAAGCAAATTAGTAAAAATTAATCTCTTAATTCCAGTATTTATATCCCCATCCCTGGAATTTTAACTCCCTACGTTGAATACCACTGTGGACCCCTTTGTATAAAAAATAGGTAATCTTTTACTCTCCGCACTGCCTTCAGTCCTATGCAATGTGGGGTGCGGGCACATTTTAAATTAACATTTCAAGTAGGAGCCATGCAGAAGTATACAGATTTGGAACAAAGTTTGAGTCCAGTGACACCTTTAAGACCCACAAAGCTTTATTCTGGGTATTTTGGGAAAGGAAGACAATCAGGACACAACCCCCTTGTGCCTGGAGCTGGAGTCTGAGGGGTTAACCACTCAGAAAAGGGGTGAGGAAAAAATAACCAGGCCCCTCTGTGCTTAGAAGGAGGCCTCTGGGGATATTTGTCACCACAGCATTTTGGAGTGGAGGTTTAGTCAGAGCTGGTTAAACCAGCTTTAATTCTCTCTGGACTCCAAGGGATTTAGCAGCCTGCTCTGTGATTGGGCAGTTCAGGGGAAAACTGCCAGGCCTGAAAGTGGCAACGACAATGGGACTTGCTGGGTTCAGCACTTCACCAGGCCCAGGTTGTTCGAGGCACGGGGAGGGGAATCAACACCCGCGTCACTTGCTCAATTGCACTCTCCCCACTTTATTGTGCATCAGGTTTTAGAGGGGGCTGGCCGAGGCCTGTTGTTGAACTCCACCCGTGTGGCAAAGAGAACAAAGGGCCCAGCTTGTCCTCTGGAGATGTTCTCTATTTAGTGTTTCACTGAGGGGACAAATGAGACACACATAGGCCGGGGGGGTGGGGGTGGGGGGCATGCAACAAACCAGACTAGAACTCCGGAGGCCCAGTTCCAGCTTGCTCATTGCAAATGCTCCGCCTGCGCTTCAAATAGAAACCAGGAAACCTTGTTTCCAGTTTCTCTTTCTTTAGTTCAATTGATCCTAGCTAGGGACAGGGAGAAACCATGGCTCCTGGCTTCCAACCCTTCCTTGATTAACGCAGTAGGATCCCCTCCCCAAGTCTCCAAACCCAGAAACAGAATGAAGGCATGACTCCTGGAAGCATTCAGTGCCATAAGTACTGGGCTGGGCTGGGCTGTCTTTAGGAATTCAGAACCCAGTTCCACCTCAGTATCAAGCCCCAGCATGCCATATACCAGAAAGGAAGCAACCGGGTGAAGTGGCAAGGACCCATTGACAGAGGAGGGTTATGAGAAGGTAAGAAGACAGAATGTTGCTGTCTCCTATTCAGCGCCGTGTTCCCCCTTGCAAGGAGGTTTGGTGTGTGCAGAAGCAGAGAGTGAAGAACGAGACATGCTGGCTGCCTCCACAATCTCAATGTCATGGCAGGTCAGGCAGGCGACTAGCTTGTCCCGTGAAGCAGTGCTAGCAAAGAAGAATTCGTAAGACATTCCAGCAAGGACTGCACCCAGGATGGGACCAAACCAATACACCTAAACAGAAGAAAAGACAAAATTAGTGCAATTGTATCAAATGGGTCTGAATCAATATGATACAGGAGGGCTCAGGAGGGGTGTGACACAGAGAGAGGGGTGTGGATTGATTCCGCTCAGGGGAACCTGAATCTATATGATATGAGGAGAAGATAAGCAACAGTATGTAGAACAAGACCCAGTCAACACATCTGAAAGAACAGGTTCAGTTTCCATAAAATGGACTTTCCGGGGGGGGGGAGCACACACATAGGCTTGCCAACCTCCAGGTGGGGTCTGAAGATCTCCTGGAATTACAACTGATTACAGAGCTCAGTTCCTCTAGAGCAGAGGCATCGAACTCATTTGTTACAAGGGCCAGATCTGACATATATGTCACTTTGTCAGGCTGGACCATATGTACCTTTAAACATAATGTCAGGTCCTGGAGATATAAACAGTATAAAGGATAGCAGCTCATAAGCTCCATGTTGGTATATCCTCACTGCAAGGCCCCATGGGCTAGGAGGGGTGTGCAAAGAAAAAACCACATAGGCATGCTGGAGAGGCAGCAGTGCAGCACTAGGCCGCCTAGACAGGCACTCCCATGATGCTTGACTGCTGCAGATAAGGTGGTTCCGCTGTGCTGAAGCTGCAATGGAGTGGCTCCTCCCAGCACTCCCTCCCTTGCATCGGTTGCTTGCAGGCCGCATAAGAGCCCTGGACGGGCTGGTTCCGGCCCCCGGGCCTTATGTTTGACACCCCTGCTCTAGAGAAAACAGCTGCTTTGGAGAGTGGACTCCTTTCCCAAACCTGCCCTACCTATGTTCCACCCTAGGGATGCTAGACCCCCCAGTGAGGGCAGGAGTCCCCCACTTCCAGGCCCCACCTCTCCACTGCCGATCAGCTGGCCAGTGGGAGGCCTCTGGGGATATCCCCCCAAAAGAGAGGAACACCCAACATTCCAGCAATGTGCCTACGTGACTTCAACATGAACCAGAAGTGATGTGGGCATGCTGGGGATATCAGGGTGATGCTCTGGTTTTTGCCAAAAAAATCCCAAAGTGTCACCCCAATGTCCCCAGTGTGGCTATGTTACTTCTGTCACATTGGAAGTCACATGGGCATGTCACTGAAATAGTATAAATAAATAAACATTGCAGGACCCAAATGAATTTCTGTATTCTTTACCCATTAACACAAATAGAAGGGCCATTTGAGACTGGGTCCTCAGTGGGAATGGGCCCACCCAGGTGTGATTTTTAAAGAAAAAAGACACTACAATAGGGTTATCAGCTCCAGGCTGGGAAATTCCTGGATATTTGGTGGTGGTGCCTGGGGAGGTTGGGGGGGGGGGCATTCCTCAGAAGGATATAATGCCAAAGAGTCCTCCTCTAAAGCAGCCATTTTCTCCAAAGGAGCTGATCTCCGTAGTCCAGAGTTCAGTTGTAATTTTGGGAGATCTCCTGGCTGCACCCGTAGGCTGGCAACCCTACCCTGGAGGCTCCATTCATGGCACACACAACATCTCAGCTGGTCTGACCCACTTTCGCAGTGCCTGTAGCTTCTAAACAAGCTTGATCCTGCCCCCTAAATCAATAAGTGGGGGGAGAGAAGGGCAAACTAAACATATGGGCCAGAAGGACACGGTGCCATTCATCTCTTAGCTGTGTTTCCAGCGTCCACTCACCCAGTGATGTTCCCAGATTCCTGTTACTACAGCTGGTCCCAGTGATCGGGCTGGATTCATGCTGCCCCCAGAGAATATGCCCTGGAGAGATATCATATTGGCATACTCAGTGATGGTATTCCATTTCCATTCTTCAACAGATTGTTTCATGAGTTACTTGCCATTCATAGTCAGTGTTCCCTCTAAGCTGAGTTAGTGTGAGCTAGCTCACACTAACTCAGCTTAGAGGGAACATTGTTCATAGTTACAACCAGCATCTTCATCCTAACTAGTATTCCTACTATTAGTACTTAGCCTGCCCTGCCCTGGATAGCCCAGGCTAGGCTGATCTCAGAAGCTAAGCAGGGCTGCCCCTGGCTAGTATTTGGATGGGAAATCACCAAGGATTGTGATGCAGAGGCAGGCAATGGTAAACCACCTCTGACGTACTCGTGCCTTGAAAACCCTACGGGGTTATATATTGCCAGTGATGATGGGGGGGAAAAACAGCACAAGTATTTCGTGAGCTGATGACTCCTTCAGCATTCAGTACCAGGTATGTGTGGCTTTTAGATTCTGTAACCATAACCTTCACATTATGTCATTTGAATACACTATTTAAACAAATGTATTCTGTGTGCGAATTTTGATTTCCCTTCTGATTCATCAGTCCTTTGTGTACCAGTGCTAAACATCACACTCATGTGCAACTCTCTGCATTGCAAGGAAACATTTATTTTAAATGTTTTATTATTTTCTGCTGCCCTGAGACTAGGATATTGCTCTGCTTAGCACACAAAATTTGATATCCCCTCAATGTTATCAAGACAGTGTCATTTATACATGTGTGCTCAGAAGACTGCTATATTTATTTATTTTATTAATTGAAATATTGATATCCTCCTGATCTCCTCGAAGGAACCCAAAGCGGCTTATAATAATGACAACAAAAATGCAGTATAAATAAAACAGTTCCCCCTCAAATCAGCAAACTATTATGGGCCAGTCTGGGATACAGTAGATGACTTATTGAAATGCAGCAGCTGTGAGCCACAGGCACACCCAAGCTTTATATCCACATGTTGCAGATTTGAGAGAAGAAAGACCAGCCCACAGACTCAGACAGAGATGCAAGGGGCTTCCTCCTCTGAAGCTGGTTATTGCTTCTGTGTCTCTTTATTATTTCCTTTAATGAAAGCCAGGAACAAGGGATATAACCCCCATATGCTCCCTTCATAGCTATAAAGCAAAGCAGCCAGAATGTTTGCAGTTTAGTTGCTGTGATAGAAGGATGCAGAAGCCACTTGTGTTGAGATTAAACCTTCTGTTCTAGCAGATCTGGATGCAAAGTCAAAATATTTGGCTATATGTTAACATTCAGACATTATCCTTTTCTCAGTCTGAACATACGAAGATGCTTCCTATGTAATCAGACCACATACTTAAATACTGTCTACCAATGCTCCCTCTAAGTTGTGGAGTCTTGTGAGCAAAAATCCTACTTCGTGAGGTACTGCCAACTCCAAAATTATGTTTGTATGGTTAACAATGCAGGCCAAGGAAGCTATAGAAAGTAAAAAGGCTTCTTTTAAAAAGTAGAAAGTCCACCCCAATAAATTGAACAGAAAGAACCACAGGCTCTGGCAAAAGAAATGTAAGTCAATAATTAGGCATGCAAAAAGAGAATTTGAGGAACAGGTTGCTAAAAGCATCAAGATGAACAATAAAAATTTATTTAAGTAAATCCAGAGCAGGAAACCATCCAGAGAAGCAGTTGGGCCTTTGGATGACCAAGGAATAAAGGAATTGCTAAAGGGAGATGGCGAGGTGACAGAGAAGCTCAATGAATTTTTTGCTTCTGTGTTCACTGTGGAAAGAATGTACCCATGCCACAGCCACTATTTTCAGGCAGAAAGTCTGAAGAACTGAGTCAAAATGAGGTGATGACCAGTACCAGTGGGGTCCCACAAGGATTGGTATTGGGGCCAATATTATTTAATCTGTTCATAACTGATCTGGAATTAGCAGTGAGTAGTGTAGTGGCTGAGTTTGCAGATGACACAAAACTATTCAGGATGGTGAAAACCAAGGTGGACTGTGAAGAGCTCCATGAGCATGAGTGGGTGATACTGTGGCAAATGAAGTTCAGTGTTGGTAAGTGTAAAGTGATGCACACAGGGACAAAAAAATAGCTTTGAGTATAGGCTAATGGGTTCTGAACTTGCTGAGGCTGAGAGGGAAAAAGATCTTGGCATCATAGTAGATAGCTCAATGGAAGTGTCAACCCAGCATGCTGCAGAAGTGAAAAACGCAAACTATGTTAATGAGTATTAGGAAAGGGACTGAAAATAAAATGGCTGATCTTACAATGCCCCTGTATAGATCTATGGTGCTGCCTCATTTTGAATATTGTGTACAGTTCTGGTCACCGTATCTCAAAAAGGACATCACATAGCTGGGAAAAGTACCATGGAGTACAACCGATGATTAGGGGGTTGGAGCACCTTCCCTACGAGGAAAGGCTGAAGACTGGGACTTTTCACTTAAGAAAATAAATGGCTAGAGGTTGGTGATAGAAATCTATAAAATTATGGATGAGGTGGAGAGAGTTGTCAAAGAGAACTTTTTATCCCTCTCCCAAAGTACTAGAACTCAAGGGCATCCAGTAAAGCTGCTGGGTAGTAGATTCAGGACGGACAAAAGGAAATACTTCTTTACACAGCGAGTGACTAAAATGTGGAATTCACTGCCAGAGGATGTAGTGCTGGCCACAGGCATAGGAAGATTTAAAAAGGGATTAGATAGATTTATTTTATTTTTATTAAGGGTAGGTCTACCAGTGGTTACTAGCCATGGTGACTAAAGGGAACCTCCACATTCAGAGGCAGTAAGCCTTTGAATCCCAGTGCCAGATGGTAACATGAGGGAAAGGCCTCGGCCTCTATGCCCTGTTGTTGGCCATCTATAGGAACTGGCTGGCCACTGAGTGAGACAGGAAGCTGGATTAGATGGACCATTAGATGGAAAATCCAGCAAGGATTTTCTTATGTTCCCATGTTACTTCTTTATTTTACTACATAGAGGCAAGAGGGACTCTTATATCTGTCATAGCTGAAAAAGTAATGTGCAGATTGTGTGGTGGGTCTTCAGCCTATACCAGCTTGACTTCTGCTGGGCTCAGGATTTTCCTTCAATTGATCTAGTACTTCCAGCCAGCACCTTAAAGTGGCAGCTTGTTCATCTGCAGGGGCTCTTACCGCAGCTAGGGCTCCTGCCACTACAGAGAAACCAATAGCCAGGATGCTGGGCTCCCCCAACTCACGCCGCCGCCGATGGTCTTCTACAGCAAAGATTGTGAGAGCCAGCTGGAATGTAGAGAAAGCCTCCATTCCCAGGGCTTGTCCAGCATTCGCTTCACTGCTAACCTGAAATGAAGGCAACAAAGACAGGTTAGAGAGGTGAGGAAGGCTAGAGTGAGAGGCTGTGGTCTCCCACGCAGCAAGAAGCATCCCAAGTCATTGAAGGGTAATTTCCTGGTCATTTACATGTGAACAACATAATGAAATAATTACTACGGTAATATATTGGCTCTTGAACAAATGGCATTCATATACTTCTTTGATGGTACTGTATGTTCAAATTTCCATTAGAAACAAATTACGGGCACTCGTTTTTGAAATAGCTGTCTTCACTTTGGGGTAACTGAAAGGATGCAGGGTTTAACATCTAGGATGCAAAGTATTACATAGAATTACATAGATTTAATGTATGTAATTAATGCTTTGTTTAATCATAAAGAACCCAAATACTAACAACAAATTGTCACAAATTGGCAATGTTGTTATGCTAAGAGAAATTCTCTTAACTTCTCTTTACGCAGTTTCTCCTTGAGATCCAACAATCCATTTCTTTGGAGTCGGTTTCAAATAAATTCTGTTTTGATTTTAAAAAGAAAGAAATTTGGAGACAGGAGGAGTGGGAAAAGGAGGTTCTGTAGAATTTCAGAATTTCACTCTGCAGATGCTCAGAGGCAGGCAATGTTTCCCCAAACTTTTCTATTCTCCTCCTAGAGCACCACTGTGTAGTGTGTAACATCAAAAATCCTGCAAAGGCTGAATTTACAAAAGGGCACATAGATAGTCACTATGTGGTGTACAAGAAAACTACAAAGAGAAATTAAAGACAAATCTCTCTTTTGAAAGAGAATTAGTGGAATCAATAGCTATTCTGGAAAAAGAAATTCCATTCCCCATAACAACACTACAAATTGGAGCCAAGGGAAGGGGCCAATATTATAAACCGTGTTATCAGAAATGATAACTTCTTTGATGTTGTTTCAGATCCTTTCAAAGTGGCTACCATTTCAGATCAGCTTACTGGATTTATTTAGCCACTGGGTCTTCATAACCGTGTACCCTTGTCTTATAAATAGGATAAAACAAGAAGAAAAAGCATTGTTTTGCATATGCTTTCATGTTCATAATGGTATAAACATAAGTTTTTGTGCAATTCAAACCATTTTCATTGTTCTTAGAGATATTTCCAGCCCATACAATGTTTTGTGGGCAACAGTGGAGCCAGTGAGCCTGTAAAAAGAGGGCAGCACTAGGAACAGCCAACGGGAGGGAGCTGAAGGTCAGTACAATGCCTGTGGATTGCTGGGAAAAGTGCAGCAGAGTGATAGACTCAGCTCCTGGTCAGCTGAGGACAGGGAGAAGCAAAGTGACTGAGTGAGGCAAAAGGCTATGGTGGTCCAGAGTTTGCTGTCCAAAACAGCAAGGAAGGATGACCTGGAAGCATTTGTAGAGGTCATGGAGCATTAACCTAAACCATCAACCTTTTGGATTCAGGTGATTTCCTTAGCTGATATGACTGGCTTTCTTACAGTTCCCTCCTTTTGTCAAAATTGGGTGATCATGCCGTGACTGAACCTCAGGCTGCCACTCCTGTGGTGCCTATAAAAGATCTGCTATGATTTGAGACCTCCAGTGGCCCAGCACAGCACTATGAGATAGGACTGGCTCAGATGCTAAAGCCATTCTATGCCACCGCTGGCTAGAGTGGACAGGGTACATCTCCCTGGATAACTGGAGTGAAAAAAGGGTGCAGCTCACTCACCTTGGTAACCAGTTGCCCAGTGGCTGAGGCAGGCAGCATGAGGAAGAAGGCACCTGATGCTAGGATGGCACCTAGGCACTGGGCCAGGATATAGCTTGCAGCATGCAGAGCATCCAGTTTGCGAGTACACAGGAAAGCCACAGTGAGCGCTGGGTTGACCTGGGCTCCACTGACCTCGCCAAAGCAGTGTGCCAAGCTGATGGCGACCAGCCCTGCTGCAAGGGCTGGTTGGAGTGGGGGAGGGAGCACTTGTTGAGGACCAGCAGGGGAGGAAGCGCCCAGCACTACCGAGACAAAGATGAGGGTGCCAGATGCTTCTGCCAACAAGCAGCACCAGTATTGACGGCTACGCAGTTCCTGGAGTAGAGGGAATAATGAAGGATCACTGGATGTGGGCATACTGCACACAAATTAACATATTGTTGCCATGCAGCCACTCCAGATGGCATTTGTAAAGACTCTTAAATATGACTGCTTTGCTGAACTGTGAAAAGAGTGTCTAAGAAGCATGCCAAGCCAAATGTGGACCTGGGACTACAGAAGCCTCCTGCTCCTGCACCTCCTCAGCCATTCCAGCGCCAGGATGTAGACCAGCAGCCCTGGCCTCCATGCACACGGAAACAGCAGCAGGTCACAGAAGGAAGCCATGCTCTGCAAAAAGGACAAAATGTTCCTGCACAGAAGCCATAAGAAACTCCCTTCTCCACAGGGCCGGTTCACCCGCTAGGTGAACTAGGCATTCGCCTAAAGTGCGGGCCGGCCCTTAGGGTGCCAAACTGGACCCGCCCAACCTCTGCACCCTCCCCGCTGCCACCGCCAGGACTGCCACTGGTGGCTGCTGGCAGCGCGAGGAAGGCGGGGAGTGGCGGTGGAGGAACCGAGGAGGAGGAGGAAGACTTGTGAGCAGGGCTCCTCTGGTCAGAAGGACCCCAGTGCCACGTGGGGGTGGCTGTCTGACACAAGGGACTTCTGGGGGGGGGCTGGCACAGAGGTGATGGTCATGTTTAGGCAGCATGAGGAGGAGGAGGAGCCATATGGCTTGGGCGATGCCCACGCCCCCACCCCCTGCGCGGGTGGGCAGGCCGGGCACTCCGGTCCCCACCCCCTGCGTGGGCAGGCGGGCCAGGCGCTCCGGTCCTCCCCAGTCGACCATGCGGAGCTCTGGGCCCACCACTCGGGCCACTCCTGCCGCCTTCCTTCGCCGCTTCCCAGGAGCAAGCCGCTGCCACTGCCATGCCTGCGCCTCCCTGGGCGGGTCTGCGGCCCCAGCATGACACCCCAGCAGAAGGCCAGCCTGCCCCCGGGCCTGAGCAAGGAGGAGGAGGAGGAGGAGCACCGCCAGCGGGGCCCACCATGGAGCCAGGTGAGTGCTGCTGCAGCGGGCAAAGGCTGGGGGGAGGGCAGGGGGGCTGTCCGCTTCCGGGTTGCGCTGCCGTTGAGTCCGCTCGCTGCCTGCCTGGCCACCCACTTCAGCTTGCAGGCCAGGTGGAACTTCCCGGGTCAGCCTGACGGGCGGCGAGCAGACAGAAGCCGGGCGCAGGCACCGACTGCAGACATGCCGGGGACTGCTCGGGCCAGGGCTCTGCTCACGCGTGTCTCCCTCAGTGGGCCGGGCGAGTGGAAAGCTGACCCAGGCAGGGGCGAGGCTAGCTTATGGCACCCGGCGCCCCCCCTCCAGGGTGTGTTTTTGGGAGGTCTCCAGGCTCCACCGTGAGGTTGGCATTGCCCGGGGGGGAGGGGGTGCGGCCACCACAAGCTGGCCTCACCTAGGGCACAGAAACACCTCGGGCCGGCCCTGCTTCTCCATCACGCAGGCATCCCCCCCTTCATGTGTTAACATCACCAGGAGAAACACACATTCCTCTCCAGCCTAAGACAAAAGGATGTGCCCACCTACAGACAATAGCCAGCAATCAAGCCTTCCTGTCACCCATCAAGATAACACCACTGTCGAACATCTAGTCATTAATCTGAAGCACCAGCCCTGCAATGTGGTTGGTTCTTCTACTTCTCTCCTTTGTCTCACCCCCCTCCCTGCAGAGGCATCACTCCCTGCCGAACATTAAGTTTACAATTGCCCAACCATTAATCCCTTTTCTGCCCCATTCTTAGTTTAAGTTTTGTTAATATCTCCTGGGGACCAGGTGACCAAATGAGCTCCTGCCTCAGGTCACATTTCCAGGTATATAAGGAGAGCCTTGTGCCTTTGCTCGCTCTCTTGCTCTTGCCTCTCCTAACCACACCCTATCTTGCTGGTTCCATTCCTGCGCAGTTTGGGACCTTTCCATGCGTGTTGCTGGTCAACTCACGGCCCCTTTCCTTATTTCACCCCATTTTCGCTGCAGAGTCAACTCTTTTCACTGGACAGGTAAAGTATCACCCAACCAACAATACTTCCTGCTCATGCAAACATCTCTGTATTTTTCTATTTCTTAGCTCTGTATTCTGTGAGTGAATGTTTGATTTTATGTTTCTATGCTTGAAGAACCTTCAGTAAAGAAATCACTGCTTTAGTAATCTAGCCTCAGCATCTATTCCTGGGTCCTGGGAACGCTAACTCCCGTATATATAGGTTATGGTCCTATAATTAATGCCTTTTGTCATTTAATATTCATAATTCCCCACATTTATTAATAAAATAAGGCAATTTGGCTAACAATATAAGACAGACACAGATTACCACGAAATACCACTCTAGCATTCTAACCTATCCTCATTAAATATAAACTATTGGATAACCTTTATCATTAGTGTGGGCCCATCTGTGGAAACTTTAATCCAGAGATTAGGGCCATGAGCAGACAAGACACATCTGCATACAAACCTGAGAAAAGACCCAGATTGGCAGAAAACTGAAATCTAAAAAATATAAATTGAGGGATTAACCTCGCAAAATAACAGAAACAGTGCCTGCAGCTTCAAAAAATCAGTGGTCTCTCAATGGCCTGTTGTGATAATTGTTGGGCAAGCACAACAGAATAACCAGCCTTCAAGCCTTGGTTTCTGTCAGTGAAAGACCATGCCCTTTCCAGGGCTACTATGGCCTTTAAGGGAGAACTCATGAGGGCCAATTCTGGCAGCAGCCACGAGGCTGCTTGCTACCACCTGACTTGCACAGTTCTCTCAGGCTGATCTGCTTGCTACTGTTCAACAGCAGCCATACGGTGTGGTGTAGTGGTTAGAATTTTAGACTAGGATCTGACAGATCAGGGTTTGAATCCTCACTCTGTCATGGTGCTCAGTGAGTGACCTTGGGCCTATCACACACTCTCAGGCTAACCAACCTCACAAGGTGTTGTGAGGATAAAATGGAGGAGAGGAGAATTATGTAAGCTGCTTTGGGTCCCCATTATGGAGAAAGGTGGGTATAAATATAGTAAATAACAAATACAGCTGAAGATGGGGAGTAGATAAAAGGCTGTTGTTTAGGTGGGATCCGAGAAAAGGAAGGAGATAAAGATGATATGGGAACTGTCAGAAGAAAATAAGAAAATAATGTGGGAAGGGGAATACAAAGGAAAGTGAAGTAACCCAGATGGCATATATCCAAGAGTTGTGAATGAACTCAAATGTGAACTTGTTGATCTCCTGACAAAAATATGTAATTTATCACTAAAATCTGCCTCCATTCCCAAGGACTGGAAGGTAGCTAATGTAACTCCCATCTTTAAAAAGGGTTCAAGAGGACATCTGGGAAATGTATCATGTTGATACTGGTAAATTGGTGGAAGCCATTATTAAAGACAGAATTATCAGACACATTGATGAACAAAAGCTACTGAGGAAGAATCAGCATGGATTCTGTAAGGGAAGGTCTTGTCTCACAAATCTGTTAAAGTTCTTTGAGGGGGTGAACAAACATGTGGACAAGGGTGACCCAGTAGATGTTGTTTACCTTGACTTCCAGAAAGCTTCTGATAAATTTCTTCATCAAAGGCTCCTAAGTAAACTCAGCAGTCATGTGATAAGAGGACTGGTTAATTAACAGGAAAAACAGAGTGAGTATAAATGGGCAGTTTTAATGGTGGAAGGTACTAAGCAGGGTACCACAGGTCTCAGTGCTAGGTCCAATGCTTTTTAACTTGTTTGTTAATGATTTAGAGTTGGGAGTAAGCAGTGAAGTGGCTAAGTTTGTGGACACTAAGTTGTTCGGGGCTGTGGGAACCAGAGAGGACTGTGTGGCACTCCAGAGGGATGTGTCAAGGCTGGGGAAGTGGGTGTCATCGTGTGCAAATGAGGTTCATTGCACACTGGGGCCAAAAATCCTAACTATAAATATACATTGATGAGGTTGGAACTACTGGTAACTGACCAGGAGATCTTTGAGCTGTGGTAGTCACTGAAAATGTTGACTCAGTGTGCGACTGCAATAAAAAAATGCTATGCTGGGGATTATTAGGAAGGGGATTGAAAACAAATCAGCCAGTATCATAATTGTTGTTGTTGTTGTTGTTGTTCAGTTGCACAGTCGAGTCCAACTCTTCGTGACCCCATGGACTACATCATGGCAGGCCCTCCTGTCTTCTGTCATGCTCTGGAGTTTGCTTAATTTCATGTGCGTTGCATTGAAGTATCATAATGCCCCAGTATAAATCTATGGTGAAGCCTCATTTGGAATATTATGTACAGTTCTGGTCATCGCATCTCAAAAAAGATATTATAGCATTGGAAAAGGTGTGGAAAAGGGCAACTAAAATGATTAAGGGGATGGAACACTTTCATATGAAGAAAGGTTAATGAGGTTAGGTCTCTTTGAGGGGTGACATGATAGAGGTTATAAAATTATGCATGAGATAGAGAAAGAAATACTTTCCTCCCTTTCTCATAATACATGAATTTGTGGGCACGCAATGAAATTAATGAGCAGTGAGCTTAGAACAGATAAAAGGAAGTACTTCTTCACCCAAAGAGTAATTAACACATGGAATTCACTGCCACAAGAAGTGACAGCAGCTACAAGCATAGACAGCTTTAAGAGCGGATTGGATAAACATATGGAGCAAAGAGATCCATCAGTGGCTATTAGCCACAAGGAATAGATGGAACACTGTGTCTGGGGCAGTGATGCCCTGTATTCTTGGTGCTTGGGGGGCAACAATGGAGGCTTCTGGAGTTCTGGACCCACTAGTTTTGGTCACTATGTGACACAGACGGCGTGCTGAGAGCGGGTTAAACTGCTCCAGTTCTAACCGGATTATATTTGATCTGGATAATCGCAATCACACTTACCTCCCTTATCCCGCCTCACCGTGCAGTCATGTTGCTCCCCAGTGTCTACACTACTGACACGTGGGAGTGTGTATCAGTGGGTTTTTAAAAAAATTTCCTCAGTTTGTGCATGCGCATACTCCATTTTAAAGGAGGTTTGAGCCAGAAAGCGACGGCTGGGGACGGTGCACAGATGTTGGGTGTGTGAACGTGAATATAAAATCCATTACTGAAGCATGCCGAAAGTGGACTAAATGGCCCGTCTGAACGCACCCAGAGTGTTGGACTGGATGAGCCATTGGGACCCGGGTTGTCTCTTTATTTACATTATTTATCGTCTGCTTTTTTCACTAAGACCCAAGGCAGATTACAGAGCATACATCAATAGAATCAATAGGATGACACATCCAAAAAGCAATGCAATAGGACTAGGATTATGGAAATCAGAAACAAAACATAAGTATAAAATATGTTTTAAAACATAACACAAATAGAACACAATGCAGTGAGAGCAAGATAATGCATACTGTAACAGATAATACATACTATACACAATAGTATAGTCCAAAGTCACATTCCATTTATATAAAGCGCCTTCCTGAACTATTCCATTATAATATAGCCCTATTATCTTTATGCCCTGACTGGGCTGGCCCAGGCCGGCCCAATCTCATCAGATCACAGAAGCTAAGCAGAGTTGGCCCTGGTTGTTATTTATATGGGAGACCACCAAAGAAGTTCAGGGTTGTGACATAGAGGCAAGCAATGGCAAACTACCTCAGAACGTCTCTTGCCTTGAAAACTCTTTGGGATCACATCAATTGATTGTGACTTGACGGAACTTTCCACCACCATTATCTTTACAAAATGTTCTCCTAGACGATTCTGTTTTATATAGCTGGCAGAATGCCAGAAGTGAGGGGGCCTTCCTGACCTCCTCGGGCAGGCTATTCCACAAGGTGGGGGGCACGACAGACAATGCATGTGTACTGTCAGTCATTTCCTAAAGTATACCTCTCAAGGCTCAAAGCACTAGGACATTTTTCTTATTTACTCTAATTACAGTCCAGCTTGTCTGTGACTGTAGCCATTTATTCAAGAATGCTCTGCTGAAACATAGTTTGTAAGGATGCTTAGAAGGAATGCCTTACTTTAAATCACCCAGTTAACTTATAGCTGAGCACATGATTAAACCCTGGGAGCACAGGGCCATGTTCAGCATCTTATCAGCTTAACCAATAGAAGAAATTGGGCAGGGCAGAATGCCATTAAGGCAATTGGGAAAAGTCCTGGTGGGCCAATGGCCTGTAGGGCTGCCCCCCCCCCCAGCAGGTTGCAAACAAGGTCTCAAACACGGACCACTTGAACTGGTCTTCTCATACCCACATTTAGGGTTGCCAGATCTGGTTTTGGAAATACCTGGAGAATGCGGGTAGAGCCTGAAGATCAGTTGTAATCCCAGGAGGTCTCCAGCCACTACCTGGAGATTGGTAACCCTATACATGGTGAAGGTGAAGGACATGCCATGTGGCAAATGAGGCACCCAGCTAGCTGTGCAAGCTTTTTCTCCCCTCCCTCCTGGGTGGGGGGCTTTCCAGAGTCATTTTTAATGCCCTGTCTACATTTGTAAAAAATACTATAAGAGAGATCAGGTACAGCAGCATTCTAAAATGGCGTCCATCATTTCTGATTTTGAACATATTAGCATGGCTGGTGGGCATGAGTACCAAATAATTTCTCTTTGCCATTGCTTCACAACATGTGTGTGTAATCACAGCCACTTTCTGACAACCCCATAGGGGTTTCAAGGCAAGTGATAAAGCAGAGGTGGTTTGCCATTGCCTTCCTCTGCAAAGTCTTCCTTGGTAGTCTCCCACTCAAGTAATGACCTTGTTTACTCTGAGATCTGACAAGATTGGGCTATACTATACCATTCCACATCCCACTTTACAACATACAGAACTAATCAGTCCTTCTGTTTTTCAACATAGGTAGATCATCTGAACTGAAATTCAGAAGTAAGCACTTTAGAATCAAAGAGAAAAATGAAAAGAACAGGAGAAAACAGCCTAATGATAGAAAGGCAGAATGGATGGATAGACAGGGTTGATCAAATGGTATGTACAAAACTGGGTAGTCAACAGACAGGTACATGGAGAGATGGTTAAATGGTTGGTCACAGGAACAGAGAAGTGGATGGCAATGACAGAAGGGTGGGAGGTAGAGGAATGAAAAAGTCATTCAAACGTTCTGACCACCTCCAATATTTCTGACCACCTCCAATATTTGCAAAAGGATGTCCTTACCTCCCTGATGCCCATGGTGTCCGTCCCCTAAAAGTCTCCCTCTGATCTGAATGAGGGGAAGATGCTATGCTGCTGTCCTCTAGTGGCTTTCCAGGCCCCCCCCCACTTTCCTCCTCCCCTTTCCACCCTCATAATTAGTCAGTATCCCCTTCAAGATGCAGACTTACAGCCCAGAACAGTGGGCACCATAAAACAGCCAAACATCCAGAAGTAGAATTGGGCAGGCACTAGAGTTTATGGGCTATCCCAAAAAGCACCATATATTTATAATTGGCATCATGAATTCATGTAAGTATGTCAGCTCACAGCTGCCCTTGAAAGAGGTCGAATGGGTCTAGTCAACAGACACTCTACTATCAACCATCCAGAGTCGAAAAGAGCAAAAATCTAAAGAATTTTTTAAAAAATCATAAAAACAAGGTTATGTATGTACGGAAACACTCTCTGGCATACACTGACAGCAAGGACGTCATGGTAACAAGTTTCTTTGAAATTAACCCAGGAGCAAATCTGAAAGGAGTTGTCACAGTTACGCCTGTTGCCAGCTGCAATCATTTTTGTGTGATCAAAGAAGTCCTGGATGGGTGCCTGTGTGAGGACTGCAGCTGGGCTGGGTTTTTGTTTGTTTGGAAAGTTATTTTTACTCGCCTTCAGTGCTAGGTGACTGAATACATTTAAATTAATTTACACAGGCAACAAGGTATTCTTTCTCCCCTCAAAGAGGCAAAGTGTCAGGTTCCACAGCCAAACAAAGGAGTACACGCTTAACATAAGGTTATACTTTAATGTAAGAGCTATAGAGGCAGTAACATCGTCAGTTAGGAATGGCTACTTTCCTACAAGCATAATGGGATATAGGGTATTCGTACGCGCCCCCCCCCCCACACTCCTAGGCCAATCGGCCTGACCCCTGCACTCGGGAGAATGGGGCCCCAGGCCGTTAAAGCCAAAGCTGGGGATCGAAACCTATCCCACAGGTAATAGATGGGAAGACACTACACAGGCAGCTAGCTAGCAAGGTCATAGATAAGCAAGGACGAAAGAATGCGGCAGCAGTTGGTACACAGGTCAAGCAGATGCACTCTCGCCCATAAACATCATGGCAGCATAGCTGACACAGAGCCACCAGAGTATGTAATTAAACCTGTTGTTTAATGTGGGAAGGACCATAGCGCGGTGGTAGAGCACATATTTTGCCTACAGAAAGTCCTAGGGCACTGGCACTTCCAGTAGCAAGACCTGGGATAGTTCTTACTCTGCTTGAGACCCTGGAAAGTTCATGCCAGTCACAGTAAGCAATAGTGAGCTAGACAAACGAATGGTGTGACTTGGTATAGGTTCAAAAAACAAGGATAAACACGGAAGGGGTAAAGAAATGCTCTAAGTCATGGGTGTCAAATATATGGCCCCGGGGCTGGAACTGGCCCGTCCCAGGTCTGTTATCTGTTGGAAAAGGCAATAGTCTGATGTACAAAGGAGAACACCACTCTGCAGAGGGCAGCAAGAAGACAATTAGATAAGATAGAGAGGTCAGTAGGGCTTTTTTTGGTAGAAAAAGCCCAGCAGGAACTCAGTAGCATAATAGGCCACACCCAACAGCAGAAGCTCATTAGTATATTAGGCCACACCCCTGACAGCACAACTCACTGGCATATTAGGCCACACCCCCATGTTACCAGAAGTGTGCTCATCCAGCCACACCCACCTTTTGCTTCTTATTGTTTACCCAGGGCTTTCTTGTAGCAGGAACTCCTTTGCATATTAGGCCACCCACCCCTAATGTAGCCAATCCTAATGAGTTTCTGCTGTTGGGTGTGGCCTACTATGCTAATGAGTTCCTGCTGCGTGTGGCCAACTTGGAAGCCAGCCGGAACTCCGTTCCTGTGCGTTCCTACCCAAAAATAGCCCTGGAGGTCAATATCTTCACTTCTGTCAAGTGTCACCCACCCACTGATAACCGGCCATATCTATTTACATCAATGGGCTGGATTCTCCCAACGGCAAGCTGTGACTACTGATTTTGTATGCTTATAATGTGTTTTAAATTTCTATTGTATTTATTGAAATTATGTAACCCACCCTGAGCCCATTTGCAGGATGGGTGGGATACAAATGTAAAAAATTAAAATTAAATAAAAAAATAAATTCCTTGTCCGTCTCCAGATTGCTACTCTTAGGGAAATTTCCCCCTTCATCTTGAAAGTGCCACACTTAGTCTTACCCTCTCTCTGCTAGAGATGTAGTTAGGAACCTATCTCTGTCTCCCCTCTCCCTTATCAAGTATATTAATTCGTAAATAAACCTTTATCTGCTCTTTAATCAGGTTATGAAGTGTTGCTATGTTAATTACCGTATTTTTTGGACCATAAGACTCACTTTTTCTTCCCAAAAAAGTGGGAGGAAAAGTGAGTGCGTCTTATGGACCAAAGGTTCAGAATATTTTTTCTCCTGTTTTCCTCCTTTAAAAACTAGGTGCGTCTTAAGGACAGGTGCGTCTTATGGTCCGAAAAATACGATACTTTACCAGTGTTATCCAGCCTGCAAACAAGGAAGAGGAAGGTGGTGGTGGCTGTAAGAGCAGTGAAAAGACCCATGGCAGATTGGCTCGCTGGAGGGTGCCCCCCTTCCTCTCTCAGTTGGGCCTGCACATGTGCAGCCACCAGCCCCTCTCCTTCTCCTGTCAGAGTCGGGGGATCTCCACCTCCCTGTCAGTGTGCATGCATGCTGCGCCTCCCCTGTCGCTTCAGCAGCAGAAGCCACCTCCTTCCCCACTGTTGTCACCCCCCTCTTCTGTTCTTCTCCTTTGCCTGCCTCTCTCATTCTTTCTCCACTATGATGCCGGGGAAGTGGCCCTTTTGGAAGAGGGATGGAAGAAGGAGGGAGGGAGAAAGTCATTATGTGTGAAGGTGGAGGTAGTGGGGAGGAGCTGCTGATGGAAACAGGCCTTAGAGGAAGTGTAGGAATGGGAATTCCATCCAGAGTGTATCTGCGGGGTGGGGTATAAGGGACCTGAGAGAGGGAGACGGAAGGTTGAAGTGCATGTAATGGGGTGCATGGTGGGAACTGCGCTTGGAAACCCATGGGAGAAAGGAGAAATATAGCTGTTGGGGCAAGGGAAGGTGCTGAGTGTTTTGTTTTGGGAGGTTTGGGGTTTCCAGATCCTAACCTCTTACTGGCGGGGGACTTTAGGGGGCATTCCAGGAGGGGGCGGGGACTCTCCAATGTGATGACACCATGCATAAGTGACGTCATCATGTTGGGGACGCAGCCCCTTGGAAGGTGCCGGTGTTGCCCATACGAAAGAAACAGTTTAAAGGGAAGCTTCCCTTTAAATGGTTTCTTGCAAGTGGGGGCTAGCTGCCCACCCACGCCTAAACTCCAAGTGGCAAATTCACCACTTGGAATTCAGGCAAGGGTAGGCCGGGGCTTGCAAAAAACGGGCTTGCACAAAAACATTTTAAAGCTTCCCTTTAAATGATTGCTTGCAAGACGGGCCCTCCTGCACCTGAATTCCAAGTGGTGAATTTGCAGCTTAGAGTTCAGGCATGTGGCCAGCAGCAGCCCCTCTCCCTCCCATCCTGAGGATTTAAAGGGCCCTCCAGCTGATTGGCGGGCCATGTGCTCCCGCTGATCAGCTGGAGGGCCCTTTAAATTACCCAGGGGGGGGAGGGAGATGGGTGGCCGCAGGTGATTGCTGTTGGGGGCGGGGCTTCCCTTGCCAGCCAGCTGGGCAGTGACGGTCAGGAGCCCCCAAAACTGGGGTCAGGAGCCCACAAAAGTGACGGTCAGGAGCCCCCTGCTCCCACCTGGGGATTGGCAAGCCTAGGGAGGATGCATGCAAGAGGCTAAGATAAAACTAGAGTCTTGAGCCACCTTACAGACTTAATGAGATTTTGTTGCACCATATTTATTTTCTAGGCATCTGTATTCACACATAGAATATAGTTACTGTAACCCTGCATGCAGCGGAAGATGAAGCAGCTTTGACTGATCCATGCAGAAAAGACCTTGTGAGGAAATGCCCTGAGGCATCAAAGCTGAAGTGTAGGTGGCTCCCTAGACATGTATGTCCTTAGTACACATGACTTTTAAAAAATATGTTACCAAAGCCACATTTGTGAGAAAATCTGAAGGGGGAAGCATTAGTAGGGAATAAATGACAGGCAGGAGAAAGGGGATGCTTAATCCTTCCTGCTGCATTCCCTGAAGTTATTTTTTGCCCACCAAGGCTTACTTCCAGTTTTGCAGCTGTTTTAGTAAACAACAGCCCAGCTTTAGGGGGAAGAGGACATCAGCATAGAATTGACAGGGAATATTATCCCCATTTGCCAACATATATCCAGCCCCCGCATTACCATTATGAGAAAAATGCTGTCTCTACATGGGTGATTTCCCTGGGTTCAATGCTATTGGGAAGTGTTTTTCCCCTTGTGGTGTTTCTGTGTACCACCAAAGTTTTCCTGGAGCTTGTGTGATCTTTCCCATACCTGTTCTGCTGGAGTGTTTTTGGGAAGATAGTGGCCAAGCTAGACTGCTTGCTGTGTGGGTGGGAAACATTAGAGTTTCCTGATCTCACCAACACAGCAGCCATTTCCCCCACCCCAGTCCCTGTGAAAGCTATTCCCCCACCCCCTGCCATAGTACTAGGCGGCTTTTTTTAGGTCTTTGTAAAATTGGCAATTGTCATATTGATCTAATGGTATGCTGGTATGTCCATAGCTAGTTTTTTAAACAATCAGAACAAAGTTCCCACCAAGGGAACTGGGGCAGGGAAAATTCAGTGAGAGCTGCCATCTGGAAAGTCCATTTCCACTTCATGAACTGAAAGCTGCAGAAAAACCAGAACTTCCAAGCCATGTGGAAAGGGCCAAACACAAAGTTGGGAGCCTTGTCCATGTCTTGCAACTTGGACTTCTGCCTATCACATGGCCTCTGAAATGTACATGTAAACAGGAGTTCTATGGCAGAAAAAAATACTTTATTTCAAACCCTCTGCTTGCTTTAATGTAAAGCAACCCTAAGTGCACATGTAGCTATTGGGCTGGGTGTACAAGAACCATGTGAAGCCAACTGTTTCCTGCTTCAAGTTGTGGCCTTCTAGGGTAGGTATGGATTGGATTTTAGAGTGCTAGAAATTAAAAAAAAAAACTTTGTGCTTTAAAATGAAGTGGAAATTTTTCTTGACACCTGAGTGCCCAAATTACCTATGCACACAGAGGCTACCCACAGTCTCTCTGCATGATTCTCTACCTTTTCCAAGAAAAATAAGCAGGGGTTTCACAGCACACTGAAGTCTGACAATTTTTTATTCTAGCACTTGCTTTTGTGGGCTAGAATCTACTTCAACAGATGCAGGAAAAATTGTACCAAATGGTGAAATTATGTAAAGCATAATCAGGACAAGTATGGAAACTATTCACAAGAGCAGCAGTTGGTGATAACACAAACCCTTTACACATGAGTGTGAGGAATGGGCATAAGTACACTGACCAACCCATGCATGCTCACTGGCTTGTGATCATGGTGTCTATGCATACATGCAGGGACTCCCACATGATTAATGTTAAAAAATGTTGGTGGTCCATACTGTCTCTCTGTGTGCATTAATTTTCACGTCTGTATTTTCTAACATCTTGTCTAATAAAGTGAATTACTTCCTTTTCAATAAAAGATAGCAACTCTCTGAAAGTTTTCTGCCTGGATTGCTGGTGAGAAATTATGATTAATTAATTTGTATTATCAAAACCAAGGCTTACAAACAACCTTATCTGATAGATTATGGAGACATCTGGGGCCAAATAGTTTAAAAGAACAATTCTTAGAGGACTAATTAGTTCAGATTCTCTACCTAATTAATACGTATTATCCCATTGCATTCTATTGCACCTCTGCTTTTTTCAAGGGGAACCTTTCAGTCACTTCCACTGCAGAGATGTTACTGCCCATGGCATTTCTGTATAGAATCACTGCTCTGGACTTGCCTTCAGCTAATCCAGAGGCATGCTCAAAACAGAAGTACAGAGGGATAGGCTCCTCTAAAGCTTAGGTAGTTCTAACTCTCACACACTCTCAAAATTAAACTGTTGATCTGTAAAAGTCAAGCATGCATCTAATTTTGATTCAGAGGAAGTCAGCTATCTGAATTTTGGAAATCACTGCTCTGTCTCCCCCTAACACCAGAAAAAAATGCTTTGTTGATAGAAAACTGGGCGGTTGTCTGAGTGGTTACCTAAAAAAAGTACAGGATCTTTACAGGTTCCATACGCTACATGATATGTGTTGACAATTCAGTAGAGCCCCTCTCCCAGTTTCTGCCACGTCAGCGCTTGGCTCAGCAAAAGCAAGGCCTCATTTTGACCTCTCGCTGGCAAATGCTCCCTCTGTCTCTATTCATTTCTCCTTTCTTTGGCGAGCTCTTGCTGACTTGCTGCAAAGAGCCAGAACAATCCTGTCAATGAAAGGGTGGCAACAAAAGCCACCGCCCCACACCCTGCAGTGGTCATATGTCCCTGTCACATTTCATTAGCATCCTATGGAGTCAAAGGTTGGGAAAGTAAGACCTGGGCAGCCATTTTAAAGCTGACAACAGAAAAGAGGAGGCAAGATGTCTTGACTGACCATTGCTAAAATTTTGTGGAATTTCTAGTTAATCTCCCTCAAACTGTGCAGTTAGCCTTTTACCTGCTGTGCTAGTGTTTGTCTGCAGGGAGTTTTTTGTTTTGTAAGAAGGGAAGAGCACTCAGAAGTGCTATCTTCCACTTGTGGTCTCAAATGATACAGTCTAATCCCCCATCTCAGGACTCTGCCACCTTATTCTGTTCTTTGTGATGCCCAGAATCAGTCCCCAAATAGGTACTATTAGCATGGAAGAGTCTCAGCCAAGACAAAAGTGTCATGATGCAGGACTGACCCGTTCCAGGCATGCAAACTGAGAGTGTGCTGCATTGGCCTCAAGACCTGTCTGTGCTAGACTGTCTCTTGCCTTAAAAACAAGTCTAGCTCGCCACCTAGTGGTGCATACTGCTAAAGAGCCAGAACTTCTGACTGCCAGACAATCCTAGGATCTCCTGGTTATTCTGCACACAATGCCATACAATAATAACTATTATTATTACTGTGATGTTAAGTGCACTGACGCGGGCCTCATTTCTCATCCAAGTGGTCACTAGCAATCCCATCTCCACCATCCATATCTCACACACCTTCTTTTGAAATGCCTTCTTTTGAAATGCCTATCAGAATGAATAGGAACGACGGAAGGAATTACCTCAGTAATTCTGACAGGGGGTGACAACACTGAGATAGGTCTAGCATTACAATGCAGCTGTCTAGAGTAGGGTACCACAGTACAAGAAAGACTTACCATGTCTGAATTAGCATGTCTTGTTTCCCTGTGCCCTTCATAATCCTTTACAATGGGAATGCCCTCACCCTGTTTTGTTGTGTTTTTTATTTTTGTTTTTTGCTTCAAGTCGCAGCCAATTTATGGCAACCCCATAAGGTTTTCAAGGCAAGAGACGTTCAGAGGTGGTTTGCCACTGCCTGCACTGGCGTAGCAACCGTAGACTTCCCATCCAGGGACTAACCAGGGCTGACCATGCTTAGCTTCCAGTATCAGGCTAGCCTAGGCTATTCATCCTGCCTAGGATGGTGAAAAACCTACAGGCTGTCCTGTTTTGAGATTAAACATTAATCTGGGTAAAACAGAGACAGGCATACAAATCATGGGTAATGGCCTTTTGTTTCTTTTGATTTGGGCCATGATTATTCCTAAATTTACTATAACAATATAAACTAGAATGTGTAACAAACCATTCACAATTCACATGAGCAAACTGAAACGAGTACAACAATTCTTTGTCAACATTTGGGGACCCATGGCATTCAAATTATGGGAGCCAAAGGCTGGGCTTCAGGAGCTTGTTTCCTAAAACAGTGGGAAAATGTTCAGCACAGAGATGCCTCCCTTCAAACAATTATATTTTATTCCTACACTCATTTCAGCAGCAAATCACCTAATTTCTGCACAGTTTCAGTTGGGGACTACACTACTGCTCTTCTTCTCTGCTTTGCCCCCAGGCTGAGAAGAAATGGATCCATTATCTCATATGCCTTGATCTGAGTAAAGGAATATAGGTAGTGCTATGCATTAAAGCTACACCCTATCCAACTATTTCTGCCCCGGAGGACTTGAGTAATTACAAGTAATTATACAATTAATAGTGGTTAGAGCAGAGGTGTCGAACTCATTTGTTATGAGGGCCGGATCTGACATAAATGTCATTTTGTTGGGCTAGGCCATGCATGCTATAAAATGTAGCACGAGGTACCAGAGATACAAACTTTATAAAGGTGATTTCAGATGTTGAATGGCAATAGCAGGTGAATGACAATATTGGATTGGATTAGGTGTGATATGCAGAGGGGTAGTAGGCATGGAGATACCAGCGTTGGTAATGAGACAGGAAACCTAGGTCTCAATTCCATACAGGAGGATTCAGTCCAGGAGAATGCAAAGAATAAATGGACATAAGTCTGACATTAAAAAACACAACACTCAGTTGCCAACCTAGCAATGCTCTTACAAAGGAATTTAAAAGAAGGGAGATTAGAGAGACTGCTGAATTGCAATTGATAATGCAGCTCAAGACAATGCATCCTCCTGGACTGAACTGAGACCTACTTTTCCTGTCTCATTACCAATGTGTGCTATTATCATCTGGTCTTACCTTGCTGCTGGCGAGGGGTCCTTCTTCTTCTGTGGGAGAGTTTTTCCTTGAATGATAGTGTGTCCTCCCACAACATACCCTGTGCAATGCCACCTCTGGGTGATGTTATCTTGGCAGACATATTGGGGGTGGGGTTCCCCCCGCCAGCTGGATCCGGGCTGGTGGATTGGGCGCCATAAAAGCAGGCAAACCCCCCCCAGGGGGGGGGCAATGGCAAGCCTAGTTTGACATCTGAAATTATTCCACTCTCCAAGATATAAGGACCAATCCAAGTGTTCTAATTCCTAATCAGGGTCTTTTTGAAAGGAAATAGGAACAGAGAAATTCAATTTAAAAAAACCACACAACTTTTCGGCATAAGACAAAATAATTTCCTCAATGTACATTGTGCTTGTCAGAATAATCCATCCTCTCTCCCAAGAAACTTATACTTGGAATAAAACATCATTGGTCTTCAAGCTGCCATGGGACTCAAAAAGAGGAGCAGCAGCCCCAGAGACGGAAGCAGATGATGGGTGGGGGAGAGGGAGAGAGAGGAGCTTGTCTTTGTATCTCTCCCGCACGAAGCAGCCACAAAGGTGTGTGTGTGTTTTTGTGTGTGTAGGTGGAGGGGGGGAAGGAGGCAAGAGGCAGGAAACAGGAAGTAAAGAGCCCCTGAGGGAGCTGGGGGAAAAAACAAACTAGGGTGTGGCTGCAGCAACAGCCTTGGAAATGAAGCAGGAGAAGGAAGTTGCTTGGGGGGGGCGGTTCTGAGCACTGCATGGGCTGGATCTGGCCCACGGGCCGCACATTTGACACCCCTGGTTAGAGTATTGGGCTAGGAACTGGGAGACCCAGCTTCCAGTCTCCACTTTGCTGGGTGACCTTGAGCCAGTCACACTCTCAGCTTAAGCTGCTTTACAGGGTTGTTGTGAGGATAAAATGTAAAAGAGAAGAATATTGTAAGCCACTTTGAACTCCCACTGGGGAGAAAAGTGGGCTATTTGTCATTTTCAGACAGTTCTGGGAAATAGCAATATACTGTACTGCAAAATTTTCCTGAGCGAGGCTGTTCATGATAGGATGTTTGGGAGGTCATTAACTCATAGGGTTACCATAAATCAGAAGCAACTTGACAGCACTTTACACACACACATCTTTTTCAGCAGTTTAACACTGAACTACCACCATTCAAGTGCAAACTGTACACTGGTAGCAGTGACTCCAGCAACTGGAACATAAAAGAAGATTTCTGTGTGCATACAGAGATAGTGTGTTGTTCTGTCAATAATTCTACTTTATTATGGTATGAATCTTGCACGGATGAATCTCCAGTGCTGCCAATTGATATCTTAATATAGTTGCTAAGGAAATGTTTATAGCAGGTTGAATGTAATCAGTTTGCACAAGTGACTGTAAATTTTAAAAACCACCACCTTCTTTTAATATTTGCACAGCTAGCTAACAGTGACCCTGTGAACAGAGAAAATGCTCACCTGCCTATTCTTCTCAATCTAGACTACCTGACTTTTTAAAAAAGAGAAATGGAAGCACTGTACTAAAAATTTTATGCTTTGGTATCAGGGTCAGAAATCCCAAAGCGCAGTCCTCCACCCTTCACCAACAGATGAAGTGTGTGTGCGTAATGTGCCATCAAGTCACTGCCAATTTATGGTGACCCCAGCAAGGGGCTTTCAAGGCAAGCAAGAAGCAGAGGTGGCTTGCCATTGTCTTCCTCTGCAGAGCCTTCCTTGATGGTCTCACTTCCAAGTACTGACCCTGCTTAGCTTACGAGATCTGATGAGACTGGGCTATACCATGCTGCCTTTCCTCCCAGCAGATATACAGATATACATGTGGTTCAGTCAGCATGCACTGACTTTTAGCTATGCTGCTACTGGCTGGTATACTCATGTGACCCTCCATAGGGGCACAGAAAATCTGTATATCCTGGAGTTTGCACTTGATCACAACTGCGATTTTCAGAATGTTCAAGCGCTACAACAATCCAAGTTCTGCACACCCAGTATATCAGTTACAGGGTCAGTTCCTATATGCAGCAAATCATCTGGTAAAGCCTTTTCCCAGACTGTTCTGCTTTTGGTAACAAATAATGATGGTGTTGCATTTTTGAATGTTCCCATGAAAAAAACTGTGGGATACAGAACTGTATATCAGGAAGAAGACACTCAGGAGTTTCTTTCTGTGGACAGGACACAGAACCTTTAAAAGTTTGCAACATCGTCCTGCATTTTAAAAAAGTACAGCCCAAGAAAAATTCATCACTTGCTCCTGCTTACGTGTTTCAGGATCTTTTCAAATTGTTTTTAAAACTTTAGACTGTATCTAGCTTCAGGACTATTTTAGGCTGCTAAATATTTTATCCTGTTTCTGTGCTTTGACCAAGGTTTTTTCAATGGCTGTTTTAAAAAATTATTTCTTATTTATAATTATTTTTATGCTTCCATTATTTTTTCATGTTTTCTCTTGTGAACAACCCCAATCAGGTCTCAGGAGACACACCATATACATTTTCTACATAAATATCAACTTGCCCAAAAAACCTTCTCAGGCCATGCAAAACAGCTTACAGTCAGCAGATGCAAACTAAACATTGCAGCTGGCATACTGTGGGGCACCGCTGTGAATAGATGATGTGACAAGGTTATAATTCCAGGGGGGTAGCAGTGTTAGTCTACTGCAGCAAAGATACACAGGAGTCTTATGGCATCTTAAATACCCACAAAAGTGTAAGCTTTTGTGGCCTAAGACTTACTTCATCAGATTTGAGTATCTTCACTGAGGAGATTAGCTGCAGTGCATCTAAAGAAGTGAGCTCTAGCCCACAGAAGCTAATGATGGATTAAACGTTTGTTCAGTCTTTAAAGTGACGTTTGGACTGGCATTACCACCTTTCAAACGCCCTGCGCCAAAGTTTAAGGGACGTAAAGCGAAGCTTTTCCCAGCATGAAGTACTAGCGGTGGCTTAGGAAGCAAATCCAACCAAGTGTCGCCTCAGAAGAAAGGCTCACTGAATTCAATGAAGCTTTCTCTCAGGATGTTTTGAGGATTGCAGCCTTTTGCCCGCAGATAGTTAAAAGATAGAAATGCCCTCAGTTCCACGTTGTCTTGATTTCCAATTAGATTCACAAATTCAAACAACTACCAGCTCCTCCAAAGACCCGCCGCTTGACACGCTCTGCCTAAAGAGAACAAAATGACGGCTTCCCTGTACCACTTGTACATAGCTTCTCTCTAAAATGGCTTCTCTGGACGAGAGAACGGCTTCCGGAAAGCAGCCCGCCCTATGGTAAGATGGTGGCCCCGTAAGCGGAATTTGCTTGCTGAAAATTTTGTTTGCCTTCAAGATGGCGGAAACTAGTCAAAGAATACGGACAGCACGCCCTTTTCCAAGATGGTGGCCTTAGCGCTTCTTAGGCGGCTCTTCGTGAGGCATATTTTACGTCATACGACCGCGCGATTTCCAAGATGGCAGCGCCCATGCTGAGAGCGTTGAGGCAGCGAAGTTGGAGCGAGCTCAAGGTGGGAAATTGTTTTTTAGGCGGAGCGTCCCGAAGAGGTAGGACTCTTTGGAATTTAGTATAGGGGAGCCTCTGACTCTCCAAGGCCGCTATGGCACAAACATGAAACCGATATCTCTGTGCTTATGTCTACTTTTCTCTGCTTTTCCGTGATATTCCTTGGAAATGTTCCCTGGACTGTCACCTTTGTTTTGGCAAGCCTTTTCTTCCTTTAATCGGGGAAGAACGGCCAATTGACAGTAGGCAAAATTGAAGTATCCCGTACTAAGAAGAGCAGCATCTATTGAATTTCTGCCTATCATCGTTACAGGAATTTTGCCAAGGGCCTAATTCTTAATTTTGCTTCATTAAGGATTCTAATTATACAATTAGCAAGTCTGTGAATTGTTGTTTCCATTTGGTCAGCCGTTTTGGTCTGAAGCAGTGGAACAAATTTAGAGTTCAGTGGCACCTTTAAGACCAACAAAGGTTTATTGAAGGTATGAGCTTTCGTGTGCATGCACACTTTATCAAATATTTGACTGGACTCTAAATTTGTTTTGTTGTTTCCATGATATGCTTCATTTGCCAATAAGAGATTGAGGTTGTCCTCTTTCCTTATCTGTGCCTAATATGTACTTCAGAGTGGTCCCACAATTTCATTTTTTTATTATTTAGCAAATATAAGTTTTCTTCATTTAATACTGAAAAGAGTAAGGGTCTTGGCAAAGCAGCTGAGTCACCAGTAACTGTGTATCAGGCAGAAATTTAGTAAGTGCAGCTCTTCTTAGGATAATATGTTAGCATAGTGCACTTGGAAATGCTAACCTGGTTTTAAATGGGTTTACTCTGAAACATCTAATTGACTTCAATGAGATTGAATAAGTAAGTCTGATCAGCATTTAAACTATACTTGTAATATGGTGCATTGAAAAAAAATGTACACACTGGACCTTTTAACACTTCCAGAATCCTTGAATAAGACCTGGCAGCCACCAAAATTGAGACTAATTCATGACAGGCTCACTGTCTCAAGTCCTTTTTTAATCTAGAGCTGAGTAGAACGTGTGCAAAGTGTATCCTTCTTACAAACTCCTTTCTTTGCCTCTCAAGTTGTTGAACAACTGTGCTCTTGCAAAAGGTATGGAGAGATTCTGCCTGTGTGCATATAAAGCACAGTTCTCTTTTTTAGGTTTTGTTTAAGCACAGAGTTGAACTTCATATGTTCTGATGCTGCGTACTACTGGTGCTTAATGATCTCTTGCAAAGGTGAAGTTTGTTGAAGGATAAAAAGTTAGAAGTGCTGCAATGTCCTCTGACCCTCATTTAACAGCAAGGGCTTGTCTGGATGTTCTCTTAATCACTGCCCCATCATAGTTTAACCACAGTGATAATTCACAAAGCCTTCCATAGTGTTGTGTGTTATTTGGGGAGGCAAAATGTGCTGCTCTCCATCTTTTCCTTGAGCTCTGTGCTCGAGTCCGGGGCAGGGCTACTCAGGAAAGCTCCAGGAAAAAGTGTTTGTTTTGCAGCTCATAATAAAGACACAGACTGAACACTCTCAAATTTGACTAGTCATCCAGGTGAGTATCTTTAACAAACTGCAACACGGCACAAATTGTTAGGCATAGTGTAACTAACCTCTAAGTAGCAATTATACAACTGTTCATAGCGCTTAGGGAAATTGTGTTTTCCAGCAACAATACTGTGATTTGAGCACTGATAAAACATGATATTCCTGTGACAAAATTTCTGCTTAGATGAAAGACAACTTGAGCATCCATAAAGGCGATTATGAATAGAAAATAATAAATAATAAAATGAGAAGCAATTGTGCACTTATTGCCCAAAGAAACTATAATCAGTGGAAGGTCCTTGGTGTATATCAGGGTTCAGAACAACACAGTTAAGAGAGATGTTTCTTTCTAAAAAATAGACTTTAGCCAGTGCAAAGCCTAATAGATGACAGTCTAATCACGGTAATTTCTGGTGCTTGCAATCTATTACATTGATTTTCATGGACTCCCCCCCCCCCCCCCCCCCCGAAGCTAAACAATGGATTCTATATTCATAAAGAGGAAGAAGTTTTATCAGGTCACACACACACACAAACACACACACTCCTGCATCTTCCACTGTGGGATTCTCAAGCATTAGTTCTCCTAAGGTGTTTTTCTTGAAAAATATGGGGAGGAGGGAACTAGATCAATTTCGTAATATTGCTGCAGTCTGTACTCAGTTCAGTGTCTGCTTTATTTCCCCTCTGAGACAATAGGCAGAACATGCAGTAGTCAGATGTAGTTTCTTAACACTCTGATCTATACTTTTGCACTCAAGTATCTTCTGCAACAATCTAAATTCACTGGAAAATTGGGGTAGTATGTTTTGTGATATGCTAGCAAAATAATTTATGCTCCCTCTTACTTACAAGTTAGCATGAATAGTTTTTTGTTTTTTATTTGTTATTTATACTCCACCTTTCTTATAGGGCTTGAGGCAGATTACACATAGTGAGTCAGTATGATCAACAAAGTGGGACACTCAGTAACCAGTGCATCAGTCTGGAGCCATCAGAAAGAACTGAAGCACAGCATAAGTAGTAACATGACGCATTAAGGAGAACAGAAAATACAAATATTCTCCTACTTACAATAAGCTATACTCAGCAGTATAGACCACAGTCCCAATCAGTTATCCAAGAAAGTTTGTAAACCATTTTGTACCATGCAGCTCTATTAACCCTATTACACTTCTGAGGATTACATCTTTTAATACCTTCACTGATTTCCTTGTCCAGTTCATTAAAATATCAGTTAATGTGGAACTCCCAGGCCTATGAGTACTGATTCCAAGTAGTACACGATTATTAGTTCCTCTGTTTTGCTTATGACATTTCTGCATCTACCCACATAAAGGCTGCATATCTGCTTAGTATTTTAGTAAAAGGAAGAAACTACAAAACACCAACTTACTAGGGCTACAGCACTTAGTAATAAATTAGTTAAGTCAGTTAAAAACTACAAAACCCATCCCCCAACTGGTTGAGCAATAGATTTTTCTAAAAAGTTATTTAAAATATATATACAAAAACCATAGGTGGATGACACCATCTTAGAAAAAGGCATTCTTCTTTTTCCACACACTTAAAAGAATGCTACTTTTAAGATGATCCCTGCTGTGACATGTGGATGTATAATCTAAAAGTAAAGTACACTTTTTCCTTCAGAACTATTGTTATTTCTATGCAAAATATCAAATATGCTGCCATTTCTTTAAGCAAGGGACAGCCCTTCTCTCTGTCCTTCAAAGTGAATGCCTGAGTCTCATCTGTCTGCAGCATTTATTTATGATACATACATAATCTTTTCCTGTTATAAGCAGGTTACATAAGAACATAAGAGAAGCCAATGTTGGATCAGGTCAATGGCCCATCCAGTCCAACACTGTCACACAGTAGCCAAAAATACCACGTGCCATCAGGAGATCCACCAGTGGGTTATTGCATCTAGTGAATTACATCCTCATAGCTGTAACTGCCTAGAAATTAGCATTGCAGTTACCTCTTAATATAAAAAGCAATGTTTAAATACAGTGTAGGTGAAATCCCAGCTGATCATATTCTCTTTCAGGGTGCAGTGAAATCACAATGCTTTTTTTCTTTTTGTTGCAGAGATCAGTTTTAAGCTAGATGAAAGAACCTCCCACAGCAGCTTGGATCTGTTCAAAAAGGATACCGGTGTTATTTACCGCATGGTTGGGGTTGACCCCACCAAAGTTCCTCAGAACCTTGAACGCTTCAGGGATTGGGCTGTAGTGCTGGGTGATACCGCTGTGTCTAGTGGGCGCCATTACTGGGAAGTGACAGTCAAACGGTCGCAGCATTTTCGCATAGGAGTGGCTGATCTGGATATCTCCCGGGAAGGTTGCATTGGTGTGGATGATCGCTCCTGGGTCTTTGCCTATGCTCACCGCCACTGGAGTGCCATGTTTGCCAATGAGACCACTCCTATCAGTAACATTGGCCACCCAGAGAGAGTGGGTGTGCTCCTGGACTATGACAGCAAGAACCTCAGCTTGGTTGATGTAAGCAAACTTGAACTCATCTACAGCATGCCTGCTGAGTTCCAGGGCCCTGTGGTACCTGCTTTGGCCCTCTGGAATGGCGAATTGCTAACACATTCAGGCCTTGATGTGCCTGAGAAACTCAGGGGAAACTGATAACCTCTGAAGCTCAGTGACATTTGTTCAGATGGGATTCTTCACTTGGGAGAGCAGACTTTTCAGAGGAGTGCAGGGAAAAGGAAGTATATTCTCCATACTCTTGCCATATTTACTGCTATTGATTTTCACTGCCCAGATAAGTCCTTTGGGTTGCAGGTTGAAACCTATCCTAGTTTTGGAATGAAATGAGATTTTACTTAAATACTCAATCATAGGACCACATATCAGTTTTCTGCCTCTACTGTCTTATCTCCCGTGGTGGATGAAGTTAGCTGTCTACAGAATCAGAACACATTTGGCTTAGCTTAGTTCTCAGGAGTTTGTCTACACAGGAAAATATGCTTAGATGAAGGCTTGCCATGATTCTTTGAAAGAATCAGTTTGTTTCACGACGGGTATTATGGATGGCATTCCAGCCACATCCTCTGATGTGAACCCAGGCATGAGATCTTTTATTGAGTGCCCCCTTGCCTGTTATGAACAGCTGCCTAGTCTTTCTACACCAGGCAAGATGCCTGCTTGTGCAGATGCCTGAAGCAAGGACATTTCCTGTTTGATAGGAATCTTTTTGTATATAATGCATAGCCACCATTGCCCCCTGCTGGCCCAGAGGGAGGATAGTCAAACCTATATCTAAGCAGATGACAACTAATCACCATGTCCAGTGGTGTCCTGACATTCCTGCATTGACAAATGTTGCTGCACATTATCAGTTTCCTAAGAATTGCTTTATTAACACACCCGAAGATCCCATGTTTTTCCACAACTATCCTAACAAGAACCTACATCTAGTCCCCCCTTTTACCTAGAGATCTGTATTTAGTGAAGCAGCAGTAACAGAATAAATATCAGACCCATTTACATCTGCTGACCCTTTTAAACCTCTGTGTGTTTTTTATGAGGTGCTAAAAATCAGCTCAATGTAATCAAGAAACAGCCACTTCATTAGCCCATCCCAAGAGAGCAGGAGGCAGTTGGGTTAATTTGCCACAGTCACTCTGTTCACAATTCTCTAACAAGAGATCTAGTTGACACATTCTCTAAAGAAAGGCATTATTTTGTGAACATAGCAAAAATCCAGGAAGAGTAGCTTCTTCTGCTCTGTGTGTGGATACATCTAACATGATCAATAAAAGCAAATTTATTTAAAACAGTGTTGTTTGGGATGTTATTTAAAACAGTCTGTTGTTTGAGAAGTTTGAACAGTCCAGTAGTTTTGCTGAAAGTTTCATAATTTGGGCAAAAATAACACTTGGACTTGAATGTTCTGAATGAGTTCTGTGGGTGCTAAGTCTCTGCTGTGACATACATTCTGTCTACCACAAAAACTTCCATGTGCACAAGATCAATGGTTTTCAATGTGTCCCTGTGCAAATGCAAGTTTTAGCAGAAGAGGAAGTGCACTTTTATGGCAGACACTATCTAGTGCACACAGAACTCATTCATAGGATCCAGGCTTCTTTATCTAGATGCAAGACTTGCTCTACAAAACCTTCAAGAGTATCAGCTGGGTTACACAGCAGTGATGGAATATTGTGTTGTTTCAGGGTTTCTGACTTTTTGTAACAGGGTGGAAAACTTTTTCAAAGTGTAAAAGCTGTTGCTAAAAGGAAATAATGCTCAATGATTGACACATGACTGTTTTGGAGATGGAGCCAGTTTGGTGTAGTGTTTAGGAGTGGCAGACTCTAAACTGGAGAACCGGGTTTGATTCCCCACTCCTTCACATGCAGCCAGCTGGGTGACCTTGGGTCAGTCACAGTTCTCTCAGAGCAGTTCTCTCAAGAGCAGTTCTCTCAGAGTTCTCTCAGCCCCACCTACCTCACAGGGTGTCTGTTGTGGGAAGAGGAAGGGAAGGAGATTGTAAGCCACTCTGAGACTCCCAAGTGAAGGGTGGGGTATAATTCCAACTCTTCTTCCTTTTCTTCTTGATAGAATCACATGGAAACTATTTCAGAATGCAATCTAAGCACCTTTCCTAGGCAGGCCCATGAAGCTCAGTGGTCCTAAGTATACTGGTTTAGGATTTTGCAGACAGTCTGTCTTCGTGCATTATCATACGATTTAACAACATTACTCTTCACATTAGTCCCTAGGTTTGGCTGGAAAGCTATGGCAGAATTTTGCATCCATGGCCGAAGCACAGAAAAACTTTTGGTACCCTTCTTCAAACCACAAGAATAACTAATTTGCTTGAGCAGGGGGTATAACGTATCTCAGTCTGGATCTTTGTATTTGTATGGCTTCATTCTGCAGCTTGTGACTGATAATACAATCTTAAATGGTTACACCCAATGGGCTTAGAAAGGTGTTACTTTCTAGGATTGCTCTGTTAAGTACTGGGGGATTCCATACTTTTGAAAGTGGGGATCAGCAGAAAGAGGATTGTTACAATAGGAAGTGCAGGACCAAAGACAGGGAAAAAAGGAACTAGAAATGTGGGCCACCAGTAAAATACTGACGGGCAAAATCCTGAAAGGGAAGTTCTGCTTTAAATATTATGCCTCCAGAGAACAGCTACTGTTTAATTACTTGACATTGGGTTACATCAATTCGCTTGTGTATCATTTACTTATTTTATAGTCCATCTTTTTCACTGGGATTCAAGGCATATTACATAATGTAAAATAATGCTGTCAAACAGCATGAGACAGCTAATAAGCAATGCAATGGGACTAGGAATATGTCAAACAGTGCAGAAAATGGGATTACAAAAAGTAGAAAACAATGCAGTGGACTTTTGCAGATCAAAAGCATCAACTTCTCATAATCCTACAGAGAGGAGGGGCTGTGGCTCAGTAGTAGAGCATCAGTTTGGCATGCAGAAGGTCCCAAGTTCAATTCCAAGCATCTCCAGTTAAAAAGGACCAGGTAGTTGGTGATGTGAAAGATCTCTGCCTTGAGACTCCAGGGAGTACAGACTGGTGATGTGCCAGTCTGAGTACACAATACTGATCTTGATGGACCAATGGTCTGATTCCGTATAAGGCAGCTTCATGTGTACAGACAAGAACCCTCTTTGCTAGTATCCCCCCAAAAAGCTTGAGAGACTGGAGCTGCCGCATTGAGCTCTGTACCCCGTGTAATCAGTCACCACATGAGTGTTGAGTTCCTGTGTGGAACCTCTCAAGAAGCAGGTTCTTTCTAAGCAGGGTGGTGGTACATGACCACAAGTTGCTAGTTAAGAAGGAAGAGCCTTGAAAAAGCTGCACTTTCCCCTTTCTGCTGTCACTCAACTGAAGCCCTAAACTGCAATAAATCAGGATGCTTGTCTGCTTTCATAAACAAGAACACATTATTCTAGTTGAAGCCAGTATAGCAGCCTGCCATTCTCACACCATGCTTTCCAGGTTCACTTTGGAGAGATCCTCAGCTGCTTCTTCAGCCTGTCTGTCTGGCTTCATATTTATAGATGTCAGGGTAATCTCTGAGTAACTTCACCACCTCCAAGTGGGTAGGTCACCTCTCCAAATATTTAAAGTGGCTAAAAACAAGGTTTAGTTTATTTGTGGAATTCAGACCAGTCTATGCTGCAAGTCCAGCATATGGCACAAGCCATGCTTGATTAAGCAAGGTCGGTAAAGCCACATGCTGAAGAAATATGTGGGGGAAAACAGTTTATCAAGCCAGTGATAGGATCACATACAGGGCTGACTGGCTGTGCAGCCTTGGATTGGGGTGTGTGTGCACCCTGGCCTCGCCCCCTCATGTCACCAGCCAATCTGACCTAATATTTTTCAGCTGCAAATAGTGACATCTCTCAGACCCTAGTCAGGAGCAAGACTTGATAACAGAAAAGCCTTCCTAGATTATATTGGTATATGGCACTTGTCCATGCCATTTGACATCCTGTTTCCACCTGTTACAGTCCCTGATGCTCCAAGGGAGGGGACAGAGAAAGCTCCTTTTCTTCTCCAGGCTCTAGTAAGACCAGACTCAGGCTATGTGTACACACCTCCATGTCAAATGGAACGAGAGACTCAATTATAACCTAAGTCTTTAGCTAAAGTGTTCCTGTCTTGCTGGGGTGAATTGCTGCAAACTGATACCCCACCTTGGAGCAGGTTTGCACAGGTTGCATTCTATCATGCTGAACATGGCCCAAAAGCCATGAATTGTAACCTACCAAGCTCTTCATAACTCACCTGCTTGTATAGTTGCAGGGAACTGGTCAAATGCCTAATTGAGCCCCTAATGGGCTAATACGTAACTGGTGGGCAATATTTGGATGACTTTGAAGGCATAGATAAAAAAAATGAAGGATAGGGGTGAGCAGAAACACTCCCCACTCTGCAATCATCAGCTTATCTGTCCTTAACAAAGGGCTGACTCTGCAGACCTCCACCAGGAGCCCTAGGAAGATTCACCAAATTGGATGGAAAAGTTCAGGAAGATTTGTCCAGCTTCCTGTTCAAAGGTAGGCCCAACCAGCCACCCCACTAGCAACAAGTCTAGATGGTACAGATAACAGATTGACTTTCAAAGAGAAAGCAACGCTTCATTTTCGGGAACAGAAAGGGGGTGAGTGGTTGTGGTTGAACTATGGAAACCCAGCTGCTGGAATAAAACAGGGAGTCCAGTGGCACGTAAAGAGTAAAAGAATGGAATAATTTATGGTAAGTCTTTAAGATGCCACTGCATTCCTTGTTTCATTCTGCTGCTGCAGGCTAACATTCCCCTGGAACTACCAAATGCTCGAGCACATACTCCCCGATTATTCACTGGAACCCATCAGTGGAATACAGGAGCTTTATGCATGAATCACTTCGTTGCTAGAGACGGGTGTTAGGACTTAAATACAGACATACAGTTAAATTGTAAACTGTGGCTCCCTGCACAAATTGTTGGACGTTGTGGTATCATTGTGATATGGCAATCATTTGCAATTGGATTCTCTTGTATGTATCCATTTTCAAATGGTTGTTGTGTAGATAACCCTATAAAGAATGTTTTTTCTGCTGCATGAATATCTCGGGATTTTTACGATCAGAAGACGAGCATTACTTTTATTAATCCTCTTTAAAAATACATACTTCCAAATTAACAGTCTTATAGCACAGCCAGCTGTCTTAGGGCTGTGGGTATGTGTGTGTGTGTGTGTGTGTGGGAAGGCTTTTCTATTTCTTTTACCTGGGATTGTATCTAGCTTTCAGAGACATTTGGAATTTTAGAACCTCAGATTCCCAACTCCTTCAGTCCAAACCACAGCTTCCTATTGCCTCATTGCTGGATTTTTCCAGCTCCAGGTGGATGCATTTCACCTTTGATCTGCATCTTTCATTGCCCTCTTGCCCAAATCCTTCCTCCCGGACATGCCCCACATAAAGAAGAAGAAATTACTCTGGAAGTCTTGGGTTCCGCAGATGCTCCTCTTTCTCCATAAGACCATGCTGGGTGAGCTGATTCAAATAAACATTCTGTTGTACTAAACGGGAACGATGCTGCATCTTGTAGTGAAACCACACCTTGTCACTTGCACAGCATCCACGCTACACTTTACCTTCACCTGCTGTGTCGATGAATGCAAGACAGACACATGGCATAATATGAGCCATACACAAGACCTGATCTGCATAAGTTTTGTGAAAATCCACACATGTAAATATGGCCTGAGACCCAGTATAAAGACAGTGAACCTTTTAAACATCTTAATTATGCTAATTTGCTGCTTACCTTCTATCTCTGTGTGTGGAGTGGACTGGTGGGTTTCATTTCATTGCGTCTGACAAAGTGCATGCACACAAAAGCTTTCACTTTGAATAAAACTTTGTTGGTCTTAAAGGTGCCACTGGGCTCAAACTTCGTTGAGATAGTGAATCAAGTCACGCTTGTGCCCCAACCATGTTACTTTCCACTTCAGCTACATGTCAAGCTATGAAAAAGTTGTAGTCTTTCCATTCCATACCCATGACAGAGCAAATATTGTACAGGGGGGACTTTAAATGATGCTCAGACTAGTTAACAGAATGTCTCTCCCTGGGTACTGTCTTTCTGTAGTCTAGCGGGCCCCTGCCTCATAAGAGCAGAGACCTCACCATTACAGGCAGCAAACAGCAAGTTCACAACAGTCTCGTTCTGTGAGTGGAGGAATTACCTAAGTCAGCACAGTCTTTCCTACAACCACAACTGTTCATATTTGAAAACTTCATCCTGAGATGTCATGGGTATGTGATATATGGCTTCTAGTCCTCAAGGTTATAAATATGTTGAGATCTATATTCATGTAGAAAACAATGCAAAATCATTTACGAATAGAAAACTCCCCTGGGACTGGGGTTTAGAATATAGCATATCTACGTATGTGCATGCACACAGATATAAAGCTTGTTTTCAAGTATTGTATCAGACATATAGTTTCGGTGTAGACCTGGGTTGAATGTTCTTGGTGCAAAAAGTGTGTTTCTTTGATGGGGAGTGGGAGAAGACTTGGCTAGACTCGTCCTTCTGTCCTGGCATCTCAGTCCAGGCCTGCGGCACCTGATGCTGCCACCACTCTGGAATTAGGATCCCTTGAGAAGGCCCAGAGCACCCTCCCAAGACCTTCAGACCTCCATTTTGGCCAAATAATAGGCGTGAGGACCAGGCAGAATAAACAACAAAGAAAAGGTTTATTTTATAGGAGGTCAAACAAACAAAGTGCAGAATAATAACAGTAAGTGGGTGAAAAGAAAAGAAATCAAATGCCCTAACGCTTCTGAATATACTGTCCCTAGCTCACTATCTTGTGGCCTTAGACTACTCATCCTTTCCTCAGGATGAGGGTTTCTTCCCCACAGTAGCCTTATTCTGGCACTGTCCCCTGGGAAGAAAAACAGCTTTTCCTCTTGTACCAGTTCTTATATTCCCCAGCCCTCTTCTTCACTATTGGTTAAAATTGGCGCCAAAATTTCCCCTTCTGGGGTTTGTAGGCCCAGCCCCCCTACTGTTAGCCAGGCTCCCTGGGCCTAGTAGGCCTCTGGTGGCACGGCCTAGATCATGACAGAGGCTAATGAAGCCAGGGCTGGAGCTGGGGCTTGAAAGGCCATTTGGTGGGGTTGCAATTGCCCCATTGTCCCAGTGGTGTCTGTGCCAGGTGGTCATGAGAACGACAGTGCAAAACTTGGGTAGACGAGGCCACAGGCTGACAAGATGTTTCTCATTTGAGCTGGAGAAAATGGTGTCTCTGTAAAGTTGAGAGAAAGAAGAACCAAAGGAAAGAGGGGCTGACCAAGTTCAAAGTGAATGTCAGCGGTGGGGAGGTCGCAACAACTCGGTGGCTCTCCCCAGGCCCATACCTACAAGTGGGGCATTTTAGGGCCCAACCCCTTAAAAGCCCCGCCCCACAATTAGCTATGCCAGAAACCTTATTTGAGAGGGTATTTGGTGGGGGGTTATATATATGTGTGTGTGTGTGTGTAGAAACCTTATTTTTGAAGAGAGACCCCCACACACAGAGGCAGCAGCGCCGTGGCTTGCCCTCAGGCTTCCCTCTCCCTCCCACTGTGGAATTGTTGGGGAGGGCATCATGGGACCTGGGAAAAGATAGTTCAGAAGGCATTTAACTGCCTTTTGAGTTCCCTTCCACAGGGTCAGAAAACTTAGAAGGGCACTCAAGAGTGGCACCTTCAACACCCTGAATAAATTTGGTTGGTCTTAAAGGTGCCACTGGACTCAAAATTTATCCCCCTTTCTGCTAGCCCAGTCCTGCTGTATACCACCTAGGTTATGGTGAGTCTTTCAAAAGCATCAGAAATTAATTTGCATGTTTCCCACAGGCTCATGGAAATGCTTTTGGAGATGTTTTGAAGGTTCCCCTCTTGAGTGCCCTTCTAAGCTTTCCTGCCCTGTGGAAGAGAACTCAAAAGGCATTTAAATGCCTTCTGAAGGCACTTAAATGCTCTCTGAGCTGTTTCCCCCCCGCAGGAACTGACACGCTCGCTGCCCTGTCCCTTGAAAGGAAGGGCTAGGAACAGGCTCGGAGCCTCCCCTTTAAAGGCAGGTATTCAGATTAATTTGATTAACTGTAATTTGACTGCCCCCTTAAAAATATAAATGTCCCCTGAACAAAAAAAATCCTGGCTATGGGCCTGCCTCCAATTGCGTGCCGGGCCCAGTGACTGGAGCCTTTGAAGCTCTGGATAGAGAGGAGCCGTGGGATCAGAGCGCAGGCACTCGCTAGATTGGACGCCAAAGGTCATCTGCACGCAAGAGATTCCAGTGGGGGAGGAGGGCGCGCAATCCCCAACTCTCAAAGGGCAACTTTGCCAGCTGGGTGCTCTTGACGACGCACAAGGAAGGGCTAGGTCTTCTGACAGCAGAACCTCAGAAGAAGACAGCAGAACCTCTGACAGCACCGTAGGGTGACTGGGTGGGTGGTAGGAAGGGTGGGAAGAAAGAAAGAAAGAAAGAAAGAAAGAAAGAAAGAAAGAAAGAAAGAAAGAAAGAA
>NW_015159742.1:323035-328233 GCF_001447785.1 Gekko japonicus
TACAAACAGGCCTGCGGCGCCTGACTCAGCACCGCCGCCGAGGCTAGCCTTCAACTGCTCCCCCCATTGGGCTGCTAAGTGGGTGGTGGTGGTGGGAAACGGTGCAAATGGGCCTGCGGCGGCCAGTTGACCGTCGCCGCCGAGGCCACTTTTCAACTGTTGCCCCCGATGGCCTGCAAAGCCTGGGGGGAGCGGCGCAAACGGGACTGTGGTGGCCAGCTCAGCGTTGCCGCCGCCGCCCTTCAACTGCTTCCCCGAAGGCTCCACTCACCCTTTTAGCAATAGTCTGTCTTCTGAGGGGACCAGGCGCAGAGGCAGGGCTGCGGTGTCCGTGTTCTGGGGTGGGACTTAAGCGACCCACCCAATGGATAGAGGAAGCTGGGGAAGGTTTTGAGCGACAGTTCATGCAGCCAAACACTGTTGGTGCACATGGAACGTTGGAGGCAACTACGGCTTTATATATAAGGGACAGATAGGCATTAGGGAGACTTGGTGGGATGATTCTAATGACTGGAGTGTGGCAGTGGAGGGAGATGAGTTGTTTAAAAAGATCTGTAAGAATCTAGGTGGGGGAGGTGTAGCTTTGTATGTTAGGAAAGGGCATGATTGTCAGGAAATACTGGATGATAAACGTGATGGCTCTGAGGAATGTGTCTTGGTGAGAATAAGGAATGGATGTAACATTGGAACTGTGGTTGCAGTTTGTTACAGACTGCCTGATCAGGAAAAAGAGGAGAATGCTCTCCTCCTTGGGAAAACTGGCCAATGTGTCCAAACCATATGATCTAGTGGCTAAGGGTGATTTTAATTTCCCTGATGTATGCTGAAAGACATATTGTGCCAAGCACCCAGGGTAATGTGATTTCTTAAAATATTTGACGGATAACTTCCTCTTTCAAAAGACAGAACAGGTGACTTGGGCTGATTCTGCATTGGCTTTTCTCTCCGTTGTTTTATGAAACCCACGTTGGAACAGAAATCCCCCTCTGCATTGCATGCTGCTTTCACTTCCTTTGATCATCAGATTTTATGGTATTGTCTGCATGGATTTATGGTCATTTTATGGCCATTCAGGGGTGACTTTGCAGACAGTATGGCATTGCCCCGAGGTATTTGAATGTGGTTTTGAGCTGCACTTTTCCCTTCTAGTTGAGAACTTCACCGTTAATTTATGTGAACGCTAGATGCAGAATCGGCCTTGGACTTAGATTTGATTTTAACTAATAGGGAAGAGCTGGTAGATTTGGTGTAGTGGTTAAGTGTGCGGACTCTAATCTGGGAGAACCGGGTTTGATTCCCCACTCCTCCACTTGCACCTGCTGATGTGACCTTGGGTCAGTTGCAAGCTCTGGCACAGCTGTCCTTGAAAAGAGCAGTTTGTGTCAGAGTTCTCTCAGCCCCACCCACCTCACAGGGTGTCTGTTGTGGGGAGGGGAAGGGAAAGGAGTTTGTAAGCCGCTCTGAGACTCCAAGTGAAGGGCGGGGTATAAATCCAATCTCTTCTTCTTCTCTTCTTCTAGATGAGGTTAAAAAGATGGGCACATTAGGGAGAAATGATCATATGTTAGAATTCTCTCTCTTATGAGATATTAAGAGTGTTTGTAGTCATACATGTACATTAGATTTTAGTAGGGCTGATTTTAGTTAATTTAGAGAGATGATGGGAAGTATTCAGTGGGGAAGAGTGTTGGAAGGAAAAGTGACAAGTGAAGAGTGAAGAGTGGGTTTTTTAAACATGAGCTGTTGCGGGCTCAAGCTATTGGTGTTCCAACAAGATGGAAACATGGTAGGTGATCCAAGAACCCTGACATGGATGAACAGGGAGCTGGAGGTGATAGAGAAAAAGGTTACATTTAGGAAATGGAAGGAAGGGCAGGTTACCAAGGAACAGTACTGGCAGGTCGCTAAGCACTGTAGCGTGGTTGTTAGGGAGGCCAATGCTCAGAATGAGTTAAGATTGGCTAGAGAAGTTCACAATAATAAGAAGGGTTTTTTTGTTTTGTTTTTTAAGATAAAGAAGGAGTAAATGGAGGGTGAAGGAGGTGACAGGTCCGCAATTGGTTGAAAATGGAAAAAGCTTGACAGAGGATAAAGCAAAGGCAGAGAGAATTAATGCCTATTTTGCCTGATTCTTCTCTCTGAAGGAGAGTAGAGACCCACTTGTAAGTGCTGTGCAGGATTCAGCTTTACAGGTAGATATAAGTACAGCTGCTTTCAGTCCCATTGCTTTCTTACTCTAAGTTTATCTCCTTCTCGATGTGAGTCCATCTTGCGGCTACAAGAAGAAGAGTTGGATTTATACCCCACCCTTCACTCGGGGTCTCAGAGCGGCTTACAACCTCCTTCCCTTCCTCTCCCCACAACAGACACCCTGTGAGATAGGTGGGGCTAAGAGAGTTCTGAGAAAACTGCTCCTGAGAGAACTGTGACTTACCCAAGGTCAGTGCTGCAAGTTGTCATAGTTGTGGAAACTAAAGAGTGAGACCAATTCCCAGATGAGGAATGACAGTCAAAAGGCAAAGACGTGAGTGGAAAAGCACACACACACACCCAGCATAATACTTCCTGAAAGATAAATATATAAGCCATTTAATTTTGGGGACCTCATATCAGAGTTGTAACAAGGGCAAGGCAAGTGAAGCACTTGCCTCAGGTACACAAAGCTAAGAGGCACTGGGGGGAAAATGCACCTACTGCCACAGGAAGTGGTCACTGCCACAGGCTACAAGCATGGACGGCTTCAAAAGGGGATTAGATAAGCATATGGAGCAGAGGTCTGTCAGTGGATATTAGCCACAAGGTATAGATAGGGGCTCTGGGGCAAGTGATGCTCTGTCTTCTTGGTGCTTGGTGGGGTCAACAGTGGGAGGGCTTCTAATGTCCTGGCCCCACTGCTGGACCTCCTGATGGCACTGGTATTTCTGGCCACTGTGTGACACAGAGTGTTGGACTGGATGGGCCCTTGGCCTGATCCAACATTGGCGTCTCTTATGTTCTTATGTTACTGTGCTCACTTTGGCAGCAAGTATACTAAAATTGGAATGATACAGAAAGATACAATATGCATCTACTGCCCCAAGCCACCATGCCATTAGGGAAAGGGTGCATTTATATAAATACAGATTTAACCAACCAAGCAAGGGCACCTGGTGGTCCATGAGAGCAAAAGGGGCAGTGCCCTACCAAGCTCAGCTCCTTGCTGCTTACTTCCCTTACAGTTAAGGAAAGTAAAACAAAAGCATCACTGAACTTCCTACCACTCCATGGCTTAAGCATCTTTAGCTGCATCTTTAGTCAATATTTGTCTTCTTGCCTTGTTGTCTTTCTCCACCTCAGCCAAATTCCTCACTATATTCAAGCTAGAGGGCTTTCCCACCATTTCTCTTAAAGGTACAGGCTTTTTTTCTGGACCAAAGCTAATGGCTGCCCAACGCAAAACTATAGGAAGAGGGTGGGGGCATATTAAAATAAGGAAACATTGACAGCCTTGGTCAATGGAGTCTTACACAATTTATTGGCCAATGAGAGACTCACAAGGGTAGTGGAACCCACTGCCCAGTAGGCAATTATAGCAGTGGAAATACGTGAAGGCTAATTATAGTCAATGGGGTGTGCTGCTCTGGAAGAGCCTGGCAGTGGGCCTTTGCTAGGGTTGACAGCCCTGGGTTGGAAAATATTGTGAGGTTCTGAGGTTGGAGCCTGGGGAGGGGAGCGGAGGCACCTCAGTACGATACAATGCTATAGAGTTCACCTTCCAAAGCGGCCATTTTCTCCAGGTGAAGTGACCTCTGTTGCCTGGAGATCTGTTGAAACCCCAGGAGATCTTCAACTTCCACCTGAAGGCTGGCAACCTTTACTGTGGTGTTTGTTTAGCTTTGCGGATGACCGTGATTTCTATGAATGGGAGTTTACCCTCGATTTCTTTTTTCATGGTGAATTGTATGTTTGGGTGGATGTTGTTGAGGTGGTCTAAAAACCCCATCAATTCTACCTCTCCGTGGCTCCAAATGATAAAGGTATCATCTACGTACTGGAACCACACTGTAGGTTTGTGGGGTGCAGATTCTAAAGCTGTTTTTTTCAAAATGTTCCATGTAGAAGTTTGCTATAATGAGGCTGAGAGGGCTTCCCATGGCACTGGTTCATAGAATTCGTTATCCCATTGGAAGTACCTGGTTGTCAAACAATGGTGGAATAAGGCTGTTATGTCCCCCGGGAAAAATCTGATTGACAAGTGCAAGTATGTCTTTTACTGGAACCTTGGTAAAAAGAGATGCCACATCAAAACTGACGAGTATGTCCTGTGGGTTGAGTTTCAGAGGACTGATTTTGTTAATGAAATGTGTTGAATCTTTGATGTATGTTGTGGTTTTTCCGATGTGGTTCTGTAGAAGATTGGCCAGATATTTAGCTAATTCATAGGTAGGGGGACCAATGGCACTCATGATGGTTCGGAGTGGGACTGAGTCCTTATGAATTTTAGGGAGTCCATACAGTCGTGGTGGCTGTGCTTCTATCTTGCATAGATATTTTTGCGCGTCGGGATGAAGTGAGGAATTCCTGATCAGCGAGCTCATTTGCCTGGTGATTTTGCAGGTTGGATCTCATTTTAGTGTTTTGTATCTGGCGGGGTCCAGAAGTTCTCTAATCTTATTTTTGTATTCTTCCATTTTCATGATCACTGTGGTATTGCCTTTGTCAGCTGGTAGAATAATCGTGTCTGGACCAGCATTGAGGGTCTTGATGGCGGTTCTCACCTTACGTGTTACACTGCTGTAGGCAGCTTTACTTTTTGTAGAATCCTTGCCATCTCCCCTCTTATCTCTTCAGCTTCCTCTTCAGGTAGATGACAAATGGCAGCTTCAACATTTGCGATGATGTCTTCCACAGGAATTTCTGTGGGGGTGACTGCAAAGTTACCTCCCTTGGTTAAGATGGAGGTTTCTTCTGGTGAGAGTTTACGATCCGTCAGATAGCCACGGCTATCTTTGGGGCGGAATGCACTGGAATGGCATTCTGGCTGTGATCCGGCTTGGCAACACCCCCTGCTCCCAGCAGCCCTCAGTTGGCCTGCCGGAGCAAAACAAAGCAGGGTGAGTTTACCTGACCCGCCCGCTCAAGGCGCCTGGGGCCTTGCTGGTGCGTGTGTGTGTGTGGGGGGGCAGCAGCGGCTTGGTGGGGGGGGGCGGGCCATGGGG
>NW_015159742.1:328835-348124 GCF_001447785.1 Gekko japonicus
TTCCCTTCTTTCTTTCTTCTTTCTTTCTTTCTTTCCTTCTCTCCCTCCTTATTTCCTTCTCTCCCTCTTTCCTTTTTTCTTTCTGCACAGATCTGCACGTCCCCCCCATAGCTAGCAATCCAAAAGAATCCAGTAGCACCTTTAAGATCAAGGTTTATTCAGGTACAAGCTCTCCCTCCTCTGTGAGGGCAGATCTGCACTGTTAGTGGTGTGGCCTAATATGCTAATAAGTTTCTGCTGTTGGGTTTGGTATATTATGCTAATGAGTTCCTGCTGGGCTTTTTCTAAAAAAAAAAGAGCTCTGCAGATAGCTGCAGTTTTTCTCCTTTTCAGCCTCAAGGGTATGTGAGCATCTGAAGCTAGTGGTAGTGTGAGATGGGAGGGAGAAGGGAAATTATAAGGATGAAGTCTCCTGGCCCTTTAAGAAGAAAGCATCAGAACATCATTTTCCAAATGCGGGTGGGAGGAGAGAAAAGGTGGAGAAAGAATAATAGGAAAAGTTATTGAGGGCAACTCTAGCCTATGATGAAAACTGAGCAAGTGCCTAATTCACTGTTTGGGTTGGGCTTGTATCCCCCCCTTTTTATTTGACTTTGGCCTATCAACAAACAAGAAATAAGAAAGCCAGTGGGTGGGGGGAGGGACAGCTCTTGTATTCTCTCCCACAGTTGGTCATCCTGCTCCAGGTGAGTCATAAAAATATGCAAAGAAATGTCTAGAGATATATGTGTGAGAACACAACTTTCACCTTTCAAATTAATATGGAAAAAGTACTTGGTTTTATATTTCTAATCACTTTCGTGATGGGTTTTGTATATGCTGTCACATTCCCTTCTTACTAAGGACCATTCCCTGTTTTCTAATAGCTGCTTCTGATAAATCACAGTTCCTATTTTTGCTGTTGGAGGATGCATTGTTAAATTAGTATTAGTGTGAGTTGTGAGAGTTATTGTCCTACAGAATTCAGCTCTCTCCCCTAGAGTCTTTAGAAATTCAGTATCTGATTGGGCAATGGATGCTTCATCTCAAGTGGCTGTGTGTACATGTTAACAGTAAGAACCATCTGTGTGTGGTGGTCATGGTGTGAGGAACTGAGGATTGGCTGCATCCTTGTTACAGGATGGGAATGGAGTGTTACAAGTGTGTTCCTATTTTCATATGAGAGTCTTCAAGACCACCTAATTCTGCTGTATGTGTAGATTAATGCTAAAATATTTTCATTGAAGGCAATACTTCTTTTGTGTGCAAATCTTGCCACAGCCAACTGACCAAGCACAATAGAAAGAGGAAAAATATTAAGAACTGTCTGGAACTATTCAGTTAGAAGTGTTTTTTTAATCATCCTGATAAAACCATTTGCAAGTCAGTCTATATTTAGATGTCCCACTAGGGGGCAGTGATTCTTCTGCTTTTCAGTACAATTAACATTTTTTACAGGCCTTGGTGAAGATCTGCTCAGGAGAGTAATCATCTAGGGAATACTTCAGGTAAAAGTTTGTAATTCCAAGGACTGGATTAAAGGTAAGAATGGGAGGCCTTCCAGAGATATTGCCCATGTATTTGAGATTTTAATGAGGACAAGAAACCTTATTTTTAAAATAAAACTCTAGTTTCTGTAGAAGTGGTGGAGAGGATAGATTTTTCACATGATACCTCACAGCCTGATTCTGTGCAGAGTTAGGCATGTCTAAGCTTGTGACATCAATACATTCTCAACTCTGCATCGATTTGGATAGCTTGTGGAGAAATGCCATTTTGTGGATGTTTAAGTTGGTGGGGGCTGGATAGGAGGAGACCATCAAACCTGAGGTAGGCCTTGGCCTAGTCTCCTCCTCATTTAGGGCTGCCAGCCTCCAGGTGGGACCTGGGGATCTCCCGCTTTTACAACTGATTTCCAGCTGACAGAGATCAGCTCCCCTGGAGAAAATGTCTGCTTTGAAGGGTGGACGCCATAGCATTGTACTATGCTGAGGCCCCTCCCCAAACCCCTCCCTCTCCTGGCTCCACCCCCAAAGTCTCCAGGTATTTCCCAACCCAGACCTGGCAACCCTATCCTCATTCCCCCCCCCCTTGTTCCAACCAGTAGTCAGAGGGTAGCTCCCTAGAGAAGACAGGAAGTCCATAAAGGCTGTGAGGAGATCTGCCCCAGAATGCTGCAGGAGGGAGAGCCACTTCCTGGGCGGGAAAGGCTTTTGGATATAGTGGAGCTTTTGGGCGGGAAGCAGTCTATGAGAATTGAGGTTGGTCTGCCTGAAGTCTGGAGCCAGTCAGGCTGGAGTCTGCAGGAGGCAGAGGCCATGTTGGGAGTTGTGCTAATCTAACTTCCTCCAGTGAAAGCAAGTCGTGTGCCTGCCCTGCAGACCATCTAGACAGGGTATGTGTAGTGAAGGGAGAGATGGAGCGATTTATTATTCACCTTTATTTTGATTCTTCAGTTCACTGTTAATATGCCTGTATATAGTTGAGTGGTTTCAAAATAAATCCTTTTATTGTTGACATTGAGAAGTCCCTCCGTACTGCATAGTTCCCCCAGCCGCTTGGACACACTAGGAGTGGGTTGGGGAGTCCCTGAGGAGAACAAGGACAAAATGGCCAGTTGCCAACTCTCCAGGGGAGCCCCAAAGATTGCCAGGAAGCCCTGAGGTGGGTTCCTAGCGACATCAGAGGGAGGTTAGGAGGCTGTCCTGCCTAACCAGAGCCCAAGACAGGGACAGGGGTGGCAGCAATACCTGGAGGCAGTGGTGAAAAACTGCCCCTTCAGGTGCCAGGTCAGGCAAAGGAGGGGTGGGCAGAGTGGGGTCGGCCAGCTGACGCGGGCCCGTTCCGCCTCATAGCTCATAGGATACTATGGGACAATGAAGATTTTTAGAACATCCCAAGCATAGCATTGCACACGTTCTTATGTCCAGTGCATTTTTTCCCACATGTCTTATAAGGGATGAGTTAGACAGCTATAGTTTTATTCTGTCTATTTATTTAATTCATTTGTACCCTGCCTTTCTCCCCAATGGGGACCCAAAGTGGCTTACATCATTCTCCTCAGCGTGGTGTGACGGTTAAGAGTAGCAGACTCTGATCTGAAGAACTGGGCTTGATTCCCCACTCCTCCTCCACATGAAGCTTGCTGGGTGACCTTGGGCCAGTCACAGTTCTCTTAGAACTCTCTCAGCCTCACCTACCTCACAAGGTGCCTGTTGTGGGAAGACGAAGGGTTGGTGATTGTAAGCAGTGTATAAAACCCTACTCTTCTTCTTCTCTCCTCCATTTTATCCTCACAACAATCCTGTGAGGTAGGTTAGGCTGAGAGATGTGACTGGCCCAAGGTCACCCAGTGAGCTTCCATGGCACAAGTGAGGATTTGAATCTGGGTCTCTCAGGTCCTAGTCCAACACCAAACTGGCTCTTTACAACAGGCCTCATCGTGTAGTTGAGCAGAGGGTAGAACTTTGGTCTTAAAAGTATTCTTCTCCCATATGTTCCTGCCTGGGTACTAAGATCACAGGGAGAGGCCATCTTGACTGCCCCACCAATAAAAGAAGCTCGTCTGCTGGGCATGTGAGAGTTAGCCTTTTCAGTGGAAGCCCCAGGATTCTGGAACAACCTCCCTAGGGAGGTGCACCTGGCCCCTTTACTTTTGATCTTCAGGAGACAGCTGAAGATAGTTTTATTTAGGACTGCATTTGACTTATTTAGTTTTTATTTATGGGCAGGCCGTACTGAGATTTTAATTTGTGGTCTTTTATGTATTTTTCATCATTGTTTTAGTTACACTGTAAGCTGCCATGAGTTCTGCAAAGTAGAAAGCCAGCTAACTAATATGTTAAATATAAAATAAATAAAATAAATTCAAGGCCCCTTCCCTGAATGTTCAGCTTTCACTTAAAAAGGAAGACAGCAGAACTATATGCAGTTCCAGAATTCTGTCTACCTGTGTTGTAATCCCCACCCCCAAATTAATGATTTAAAGCCCTGGTTCAGCAAGTGAACCACAGTTGGACCAAAGAACTTGAACCTTGCCTGACTTCTGAAACCCTGGTCTTGGACTGAACCACCCTGCCTTGTCTGACCCCTGGCAATACTTGGAGCCTGCAAGCCAGTACACTAATTTTTGCTTCTTTTTTTGTTTTGTTTTTCCCATTTCCCACGCATGCCCTGTTCTTTTGAGACTTTTATCCTGACCCTTTCTAGAAGCTGATTTTGAGTCACCTTTTCCCCTGTGTATAATGTTTCTGTTGGTTTTCTTTGTCTCACCCACTCCCACCTACCTCCCACCCACTTTTTAAATGATTGATCTATCGTCATCATCAGACCACTCTCTCTGCTTCCTTCCTTCCCTGAAGATGTGGTTTTGTTCTCAGTTTTTAAAAACAAGCTTGTAACAATATAAGCATGCACACACACATAAACACACAAACTTTAGTTTGAACAGGTTCTCTGTATTCCCAGCTTTCGTTTTTTAAAAAGTAAGTCTCCAGCTTCTTCCCCGGTGGAGATACTCACTTTCCCTGCTAAGGAAAAGGATAGATACTCTTTCTTTTTTAAAATTAAAGCTGGCAATTCAGAGAACCTGTTCAGCATATAATCACAATGGTATAATAATATTTTAGTGCCAGGTTTTTTTTTAAAAAAAGCATGCAAAAATCTTGGGGTGGGGGGTGGGGATAGCCACTTCTGGTGCCAGAAAAAAAGCATCATGGTTTGAAAGGGAGACAGCGCTTCACAAACGGTTCATAAACAGGTGGGTGGCAGAGCGGATCCCCTTTTAGGCTTTCCTCTGCAAAGACAGGCAGGCACTGTCCCTCCACAATAGGCAGTTGCAGCCCTGCCCTGGGAATGCTACATGTCCCTCCCTTCTGTGTGTCAGTTGGAGCCCACCGCCCTTTCTCTTCAGCCCTAAGTGTTCATTTTTGATCTTTTTTCAAATTCAGCTGATATAGCAACATAAGCAAGCACAAAAAAAGAGGCTGCTGCGATGCCACCGATGTTGCTACAGATGACTCCAGCACCCCCCCTTGAAAATCCTGATTATTTATGGCACATGCAGAAGAAAATAAACTGACTCCACAGCTGTGAAAATGCAGAGGGGGGGCAGACATGTGGAAAAACCATGCCCAAACTGACTCCAGTGTTTATGGATCAACTGCCAAGAAAATAAGTAAGTCAAGTGTGTGGAAAAGCCCTTAATCTCTCCCCAGTACCAAAACTTTGGATTTTGAGAACTGTCCATACCAACCCTACATTTAGCTTCCAGTGTTTGGCCTAATGAATAGAAATGCATTGGACTGACTTGGTGCTCATTTTTTAAAGTCCTGATTTTTTAAAAATGAAAGTTTGGTTTTTTAAAAACTTTTAGGCATATTAGATTACTTTGCATTTAGGTTTTGACTGTTTTGTATGAACATATGGTGCTTGTGTATGTGTGGCTTGGCTTTACCTGCAAGGCAGTGAGAAAAGTACAGTAAATGCAATGCAAACCATTTTATATATATAGCTAAGCTCTTTGTTAGCAAAGTGTTGTTGCCTAAAATCAAGGGTACTGCTGGGCTGTCTCCAGCGCAGTCTTTTCCTTAAGGGAGATGAGAGACGGCTCTTCCATCTGGCTTGACTGCTTCTCCCAGTTACAAAAGGGAGAGGCCCTTCCCAAGGCATTTTAATACGAACACTCAGCATTTCATGTTTCCTAATCTCAGCAAGTCAGCTTCACCACAGGCTCTAGTGAGGGAAGAGGTGCTCTTGCTGAGGGGTGTGATAGGATGGCGCCATCTGCTGGACACAATCAGATGAGGAGGTTTTTATAATGTTCAGCAAGCACTAGCAAAAGGGCTGTGAAGTTTGACAGGGAGTGTGCAGATCTGGAACAAAGAGGGGCAAGTTAAGAATAGCGCTCTTGTTGGAACTATACCTGTTTCCTTCGCTTTGTGACTCCTGCCACTGAGAATGAAGCCTTCTTCCATCAGCATAGCCTCATCCTGAGTAACATTTCTTGGTCACACTCGGAAATTAAGGTATATTGGAAAAGCATGACAGAATTTGTAGAACTGACTTTTCATCATAATTATTTTAAAAAAAGCAAAAAGTGTAAGACTAAATAGAAATATTACTGAGTAGAACAGCATTAGGAAATAACTTTGGGGAGAAAAGAGATGGGGTACAAATTGGGGGGACGACGTGATTATTGTAAATACAGCCACTCCCAAGACATTTTTGCAGCCCCCACACATATTCATTAATACAGTGGCTCATTTCTTCCTGGATTGAGTCCGTGGCTCACATCTGTCTGTCTCCTACCCTGCTACGTTTGAATGTCATGCATAATCTGTCACCTGAGGCAGCCACCTCATCTTACCCCATAGTGAGATCATATCCAGTTGCATATTACCTTAAACACATTTTAGGATAAAGCTGGATTATTGTTCTTAGAACTTTGAGGTGAATTTGGTAAATCACCTGATTCTGTATAAACATACCTTTTCTCTTTCTGAGGTGAACTCTGAGAAATTGGTTGTTCAAGTTTGCAGCTTGGCTCAGTTTGAATATGGATAGGGTAATAGTTGGGGATGTCAGTTGGCTAGTACCCATGACATCAACAGCATATTGTCTTCCCCTCCCAATCCCTAGAGCTGTTTTGCAATTGTTTTTGAAAAATTATGTGTGTTTTAACATGATGATTGAATATATAATCAAGTAAATGCACACCTGCCATTTGAGAAAACAGTAATAATTAAAGACCACATGAATCTGCATTTGACTTTATATGTACATCTGTTGCGCAGATTGCAATACTGGGCTTTATACTATGAGTGAAGGACCTGTTGTGAACGCTCATTAAATGCTGCGCCTCTCTTCACTGTTATTTGAAGGAGTGATTTAGAAGTTGATAAAATTTAAAAAGTAGCTCAGTTTTGTTGGCTTATAACAGAGTTTGCAGACGTTAAGAAGGAAGTCTTTTCCCAGAACATGGTATGAGGCTCTGACTTCTTCTCTAGCTGGAACAGTGTTAAAATGTCAATATTCCCAGATGCTGGCAAAGCATAAAGTGGATTCTGTGGTACCAAAGAGAATGGAAGAACTCGGTGGTCTTGGCTTTCAGTTAAGCATCATACTTCCTTGCCAGAATAGGGGCAGTTTATGGGTCATGATTTCCTACCCCCAGCCAGAGAGAAGTATGGGCAGAATTCTTGAACTCTGTTCACTTCTAAGAAAAGATATAAAATGGAAAATAAAATGTTGAACCAGTTATGGTTGCCAGCTTTTCAACCAACTCCTGTAGCTGTGTTTTTGGCTGCAGCTTGATGTACAGTTGCTAGCAAATGAGAATGTTTCTCTCCATCCTATCAAAAGTTTAATTTGCTGATTTCTGTAGAACAAGGTGCTTTTAAAAGTTCATTTGGTGTAGTGATTAGGAGCGCAGACTCTAATCTGGGAGAACCAGGTTTGATTCCCCACTCCTCCACATGCAGCTGCTGGTGTGACCTTGGGTTAGCTATAGTTCTCTCAGAGCTGTTCTGGAAAGAGCAATTCTCAAGAGAGAGCCCTCTTGGCTCCACCTACCTCATAGGGTGTCTGTTGTGGGGAGGGGAAGGGAAAGGGATTATAAACTGCTCTGAGACTCCTTTAGGTAGTGAAGGGTGGGGTATAAATCCAATCTCCTCTTCTAAAAGCAGAAGGGCAAATGAGGCTGATTCACTTTGGTCTGTGGTCAGTCCTTGAACCAAGCAACCTCTTCTTTTTCCTCCCACCTGCAGTCTGGAAACCACCCAATGATAACAGATTTCAGCATCATTAATACTGTGGATGCATTTTAAAAAAGACTGATCATTGTGCCTTTTAATGCCAGCTGCTTTCTTTGCATTCCTTGTTCTCAATTTGTCTGGAAAGTCCATCCCTGGCAGGAATATGTAGTCTTGAGCTGGCTTTTCAATGTAATTTATGCATTTAAAAGATTTTTCTTAATTCTGCCTTTCCATTAAAATGTCCCAGGGGACTAACAATATTTCGCAAAAAATGTGAAAATACAGTAGATACCGTATTATTTGAAATCTAAACTATTTGTATATACTTCATTTACACCCCGCCTTTATCTCCAGTGGTGACTCAAAGCAGCTTACAAAGTTGTCCTCTACTCCATTTTATCTTCATAACCACCATGTGAGGGGCAGATGAAGATGGGTAGCTGTGTCAGTCTGTCTGTAGCAGTGGAAAAGAGCAAGAGTCCAGTAGCACCTTAAAAGCTAACAAAATTTTTGGCTGGGTGTGAGCTTTCTTGAATCACGGCTTTCTTTCACTTCCTTGAACCACCTTTAAGGTGCTACTAGACTCTTGTTCTTTTATGTTTTGAGGGGTAAGTTAGGGTGAGGGTAGGTGACCGGCCCAAAGTCACCCAGCAAGCTTCTATGGCAGAGTGGAGATTCAAGCCTGGGTCTTCTCTTGTCTTGAGCTCCCAATGGATGGGGTTGCCAAGAGTCTGTTGTGACTTGGCAATATATTATTTATTCATTCTCCCAGATTGTAGTCCAGCACTCTAACCAGTGCACCACACTGGCCTCATGAATGAATTAAGCAGCCATGACAGTACAAGACCACAACAGAACACGGTGAGCCCTCAGCGGAAAGCAACAAAACTGCAGCATATACTTACAACACAATATTGTATTAATTTTCTTCTAGCAGCACTTTCTCCAGTTTCCTTTAAACAGCTTTCTTGTTCCCCCCCAAATAAAAATAAATTTAGGCATCCAGCTTTTTGGAGAGAGCAGCTAATGAAGTGGATTAACTCAAGTTTTAAAAGCTGTGCAAAGGGATTAGATCAAATAGGGGTGGATTTGATTCTGATACTTTTTGTGTCACTCCCTCTATAAATGGCTTTAGAGGGGCAGGTTCTCAAATAGACCCGAACTAAACTTCCTGAAATCAGCCATCGGGGGGCGCTGCAAAACAGGATCCTCTCGTCTCCACCCCCATCCCTGGACAGAAACTGTCGATCAGCCAAGACAAACTGGCCACATATTTCCCAACCATTTTACCCCCTCCCTTCTGAATGGTTGGGCTGGCATCCAGCACATCTGCCGTTACAGCAGGCCCTGCCAGCTGGAAAACCCAGGGACTATGACGCCAGCAAAAGGCCTTTGCAGCCTAGCTGTTCCTCCAGAGCTGGATCCCACCCTTTCCACTCAGAGTAAAAAGTTCCTCTTGACATCCTTAAGTCAGCAAACCAGATAACTGCCTTCAAGCAAGGGCTCACTACAGCTTTGTTAGCCCCAGGAACTTTGTTCTCAGTGCCAGGACACAGTTCTGGATCGTGTGAGGGAACCAGGAATGCTAAAGAAGAAATGCTCTCTGAGTATATGCAGAGTGCTTTTCAACCAGCGCTCAACAATTGCAGCTCATAAATCCAGGACTAGGGAGCATCACTTTCAGATCCAATGTGACTTCCAATGTCTTGGCATTCTTTAAAAACAATAATAATAACTTGAGCACTGCTTGGAAGACCAGTCCTGCGGGATTATTACATTTCAGTTGAAGGGTCTGAAGTTTTTACTTTTATAATGCTATTTAAGCTAGAGCTAATTAGGCACAACTGTCTGGATGGCCTTAACTCCCTGTCCCATTGTTTTTGGTCTCCAACCGTGGTAGCATCTGGAACTACCAGATTTCTGCAGATGGGAGAAATGAGTTGTCCAGTCCCACAAAATAAATCCAGCTAACCTTATGCTAACCATATTTGCTTGGGCGTATGTCCCATTGATTTATTTGGGAATCCGTCCAGTGGATTTTAATGGGATTTACCGGCAAGTAATTGTATGTAGAGGATTGCCACTTAATATGCTGACATCCTTTCTGGTCCTAAAGCCTGAGAGCTTTCTAGCATAACCTCACTATCATTCTTATGTACATAAACATAATTGTCGTCAGCCCCCTCCCCCCTCCCTGGTCAATTGTGTTATGAAGTGGCAGAGAGGCAGTTCAGCTGTGTTAGTCTGTTGCAGCAAGGGGGGGGGGGCTTCTTGCACTTCAAAGACTTTTTGCTAAGCTTTAATGTTGTTGTTAGCCATTCCATCATGTTCGACTCCTGGCTGTTCTATGGGCCAGCTCTCTCCACGTTTTCTGATCTTGTATTGTTTCTTTTGAGTTGTTCCATGCTCAGGCATCAACTTCATCAGATTCATGAAGTGTGCCCTCAGTATATATATAAAAGTAAAGGTTTCCCTTGCTCGAAAACTAGTTGAACCCGACTCTAGGGGGCGGTGCTCATCTCTGTTTCCAAGCCGAAGAGCCAGTGCTGTCTAAAGACTTCTCCGTGGTCATGTGGCCGGCATGACTAAACGGCGAGACACATGGAACGCCGGTTACCTTCCCACTGAAGCGGTACCTATTTATCTACTTGCAATTTCTTGCTTTCAAAATGCTAGGTTGGCAGGAGTTGGGGCCAGAGACGGGAGCTCACTCCGTCACATGGCCCTAGGGTCTCGAACTGCCGAACTACAGATCTTCCGGTCTGCAGCTCAGCATCTTAACCTCTGAGTCACCGCGGTCCCAAAGTATATATATACGTGGTCATAAAAGAAGAAGAAAAAGTCAGCGATGGGATCAAAAGCTAGTGAAATGCCAGAGGTACAATCTGTAACATTTCTGTGTGAAGCTAAAATAATATAGCTTAAGGCCAATGACCATTCACAACAGCAATAATAGCTGATAACACAATCTTATTGGATTTGCTAAGCTTGTTTAAAACCTGTGGCATGAGAGGAACCCAGAATTCCTGGCTAAACCTAAAGGGGGAAGTGTCAAGCCTCCTGGTAAATTTTAATTCAGCAGTTTCATGCTGGATTCTTCCTTTGGAATGCTTTTGTTGAATAATGGTGATTTATAGCTCAGCAGCAGGATGTTGTGGGAAACTGATTTTTTTTTCCACTGGCTACTAAATTGTGCTTTTTAAAACAACAGATTTGTATCCATTTAGTATTTTGTATAATTGTCACGGAGTGAAATATGTCATCTCATGCCAGAAGAAAGGTAGTATTGGTGTGAGATGACATATATTTCAATGGAGGACGAGCAAGTGAATTTAAGACCTTGTTGGTATGGTCAGTGTAGTTTCAGTGGGTACGGGAACAGAATCGGCACCCAGGCTTGCCGTGAGTTTGCCTTCCTCGCTCTGGAGTTATCAGCCCTTTGGGGAAAGTGGAGCACATGCAAGGGAAATCATCCCTAGTTCTTGATGGAAAGGAATATTGGCTAAGGAAAGAAAGATCAAGACCTAGTTCTTAAGGAGGATCCAGACTTAACATCCCACCAGCTCACTAAAAATTCGTAATGCTATGGAAGCAGTACAAAGCAGACTCAGCTGAATGCAGGAGGGCAGGAACCGATGGGACCACATAGAATCTGTAGCCCACTGATAAATGGAGCCAAGAATCTGGAACACGACTGGAAATCTCTTTCTTCGGCAAGCACAGAAAGGAAAATGTTGTAGGCATTGTTGTATTACCCAGGGCCACTGGGAAATACTGTGCCTGGGGCAGATCCTCACTTGAGACATGGAGGTAAGCACGGCTGTCTTCTGACCTTTACCTGGTAATAGAAGTGGCCTTGAGATAAAAGAGTCAGATGAGTAAATAAGAGTTCGAGCCCAGCGGATCCTGATTGAAATAATGATACTATTTAACATTTCTATTGCGCATTTAGTATTTAGAGCAGGGGTGTCAAACATGCGGCCCGGGGGTTGGATCAGGCCCCTGGAGGGCTTCTATCAGGCCCGCGGTGGAACTGGCTGTCTTCTGCTTATTCTTCCAGTTCTGCTGCTGCTGCGTCATTGTAGGTTTGCAGCTTACAGATACACACCTGAACAGCATGCTCAAGATTGCAGCAGCACAGACATTTTAATGCAATAATTCAGAGCAAGAGGTGTCAGTTATCAGACACTGTTAAATAAACAAAATATTGGAAGAGTGCTAATGTTTTAAGCATGTTTTTTAGTTGAAAAAACCCTTTGTGTTTGTGTCCTTTATAAAGTTTATATCTCCGCTGCCTACCATTACATTTTATGACACACATTGCCCGGCCCAACAAGGTCTCATTTATGTCAGATCTGGCCCTCATAACAAATGAGTTTGACACCCCTGATTTAGAGGGCCTTGCATGCCTTTTTGTGTTATAAGCCTTACAACTGATTTAGGTGGATTATGTTCCACTTTGCTTCTCCAACGGGAACCCATCATTCTCTACCTCCTCCATTTTATCTTCACAACAATCCTGTGAGGTGGTTAGGCTGAGAGAGTCTGGCCCAAGGTCGCCCAGCAAGAGTCCGAGGCAGGGTGCAGAACTGTGCTGGGCCCATAACCTATTGGGGTTAACTGGTATGGTTAGTCCAGTTACCACTAGTTAGAAGAGTGCTTAAATAAAGTTACAAATGCAGCAGCATTGCTTTACCAGGTTACGCAGCTTACAAAGCTACAGAGCCACGTTGCAAATTTAGCAGAGAAATACTTCTCTCTTTATATGAGAAGTACATTTTGGCAGAGGCAGGATAGAGTACTAACGTACCAGCTAAAAGATGGAAGCAGATGGCAAGAGGGCCATCTGCCTTATGGTTCCACGAGAGCACCGCATGTTGTCTGCATCTGAGAGAGAATGGAAGGAAGGGAAATTGTCCCTGAGAACACAGTCTGCATTTCAAAGGGGACAATGGCAGAAGAGTAGACACAGGAAGAAAGGTCAGTGTGCCTATCTAGCTATGTAGTCTCTGTTGCCACAAAGTCTGGAGGGTGAGGCAGGAACATCGCACCTGGAACTTCCAACAGATCTGAACATGGGTCTCCTAGATCTTACTCCTACTCCAGCCACATAACCACACTGGCTGCAATGGAAAGAGGGTGGCTTTCGGAAAGGCCCCTTCTTGAATTCATAGTAGAAGTATGCTGTGAGTGGAGAACCTCCTAGATCACAGCACCTTCTCTTATCCGCCGTGCTACATCAACTCCACAACAGTTGCTGAACATCCTGCTCAACAGCCTAGGGTGTTTGAGCCTCATTTATATATTGCAGAACTGTTACCTGCCAGTTAATGTACTATGGTTAAGTTCTACTTACTTGGTCCTTCTTTCATTTCAGTTTTAAAGATTTGAAATTTACTTGATTACTGGCAAAGTGGGAGGGAGGACAAGGAGCGTTTCTGTGGGCTTTGGGTGTAACTGTCCCACACTCACCCACATGCATTTTGGAAATGCTGTTGCTACACTTTTGTTCAAGGGAGAGTGAGACACAGACCGATTCCCCACAAGCAGCTGTGCCACCGTCGCTCTTACGCTCACCCCGGTTGCATTGCTCAATTTCACACTATTCGCTGCTCGGCCGCATTTTGACCTGTATCTCCCCCCAATTTCCCCCGCGTCTTCTTGATCTCTAAAAACAAGGATCAAGAAGACACGGGGGAAATCGGGGGGAGATGCGGGTCAAAATGCGGCTGCGCAGTGAAGTGTGAAGTTGACCTATGGAACAGGGGCAAACGGAAGAGCTAGGGCGGCACAGCTGCTTGTCAGGAATTGGTCACAGTGGCAACAAGGAATGATTCAGAATGACCAACAGCCATCACTGGGGAAATGGTTTTTGGCTTTAACATTACATTAAGGGTAAGTTATAAGACGGCTCTCATAGTAGTATTTCCATAGTGCTTCCCTTAAGCTCTATAAAGGGTTCTTACTAAACCATACAGCCCTTCATGATATGCCAATCTTATTATCTCTGTGTCAATCTTGTTATTCCCCAAACTCTTTATTGGGCTGGGTGTTTGGTACAAGGGGTGTGTGTGCCAACCTCCAGGTGGTGCTTAGAGATTTCCCAGAATTACAACTGTTGTCCTCCAGACCATAGAATTCTGTTCTCCTGGAGAAAGTGGCTGTGGTCATGTGGCCGGCATGACTAAACACCAAGGCGCATGGAACGCTGTTACCTTCCCACTGAAGTGGTACCTATTTATCTTCTTGCAATTTCTCGCTTTTGAACTGCTAGGTTGGCAGGAGCTGGAACTAGAGACAGGAGCTCACTCCGTCATGCGGCACACTTGGGTCTCAAACTGCTGAACTACCGACCTTCCACAGCCTGCAGTTCAGCGTCTTAACCACTTGAGCCACCGCAGCTCCTTACAAGCCCTGCAGAAAGGCAATAAATCCTTCAGGACACAGGTGTTCTCTCTCAAAGAGTTCTACAAGGCGGAGGCCAGAGCTGGATCTCTTTCTGGCTAGGGACCACCAGGAGATTTTTAGTACCCGAGGGTAATGCTCTATTATGGGCATACTGAGAGAAATTAGGATCTGACATTGCAGTTGGCCTTTTGGGACATGGTGTGATGTGTCTCTCTGTATGGCAGGGGGAGATCCCATGGTGACACACTGACAGGAAATCTCCTAACTGCATCCTAAGCACTTTGTATCTGCTCTTTCCTGTTGCTTTCTGGAAAGCAAATGACTCCCTCAGGCTGCATGGAAATATACGTTCACAATTAGGAAGAATAATGCAAGGTGAGAGCAAAGGGAAGGGAATTGCTGGGGAACAACTTGCCAGCGACACAACTTGCTAGCTACACAACAACTTGCCAGCTGTGTTTGTCTCCTTCCTCCTTGCAGGTGTAAAGTCCAAGGGTGGCAAAAAGGAATAAGCATTTTGGCAGCAGCTAGAGTACTCTTGGCTACTATTTCATGGCCATTGAGTGACCTGTACACTGAATTCATAACCATGCTCAGGATGTAGTTTTTCTTTTCTTAATTGTATTTTGATTATTTTAAATGTTTTTTAACATTTAATTAAGCTGCTTTGTAAGCCGCTTCGGGCCCCTACCAGAGAGAACTGTGGGGTAATGTTACTTTAAAAAATAATAAACATTTTCTGTTGTATTCTCATGCAAGTTGGCTGATAATACTTGAGAGAGAGAAACAATGCATATTCAAGACTTGGAACACAGCAATATACATAAAGTAGGCTGCATTACATTAATTTCTGATGCTGTGTGCAGTAAGCACACATTCCTTTCTGTTTACCCGAGGCTTTCTAAATAAGTGGGGCCTTTGAGGCTGGGAAGGACTGATAATATTGACTAGGGATGCTGTGTTCATGAACTCCTCCTGAATCTATAATCTAAGACCATGTTTGCATCTCACCCTGAAGGACAAATCTTTTACTGGCAAGCCTCTGTTGGAATCTAGCCTTCCTTTTGCAAATTGCATCGTCTAGACTAAGCAAACTTGGGTGCCTTCATAGCAAAAAAAAAAGGGGGGGTCCCCCTTTGTTTACTGTGAATGAAATTATTATCAGTTTTTTGGGATGTTTATGGATAATTTCACCACTGTGGCAAAGGAATTTTCTCCACCCTCATGGTGAATTGATAGTGGGGCACAATAATCTCACCCCTTCTATGGGTTTATGGTGATTTCTGTGCTTCCAGAGGCTCTGTGTTATTTTTAGGACTCTGTCCCAGTGTCAGAAATACTCCTGATAAAGCCACAGTTGCTCACTAACCCCCCCCCCCCTCAGAAAGGCAGGCTTCTTTCCTCTGCTAACTGGGCCTACAGTAAAGGTTGCTGTTCTTGAAATAAAAACCATTCTGGTGGATGGATGGTGGATTGGGTGGATGCCAGGTTCTGTTCACCCTTAGGTCCTAAGGTGTACACTTTAAAAAACGTAGAACTTGAAGTATGGTGTAGTGAGTATGGCCTTGCCATTTTTATTTATTTATTTAGTTAGTTGGCCCCTGAATGCTTCTGGTATTGACCTTTAAGGCCTTGAGTGGTCTGGGACCAATGTATCTACGGGACCGTCTCCTCCAGTATGTCCCCAGGAGAGCTTTGCACAACCTGCTAGTGAACCCTGGCCCTAGGGATGTCTGCCTGGCTTCAACCAGGGCCAGGGCCTTTTTGGTCCTGGCCCTGACCTGTTGGAACTCTCTGCCAAATGACACCAGTGCCCTGCGGGAGCTTATGCAATTCCACAGGGCCTGTAAGGCAGAGATGTTCTACCAGGTTTCTTTCATTGGCTGGCATCCTCCCTCCCTCCCCCCCTCTGCATTTTTTGTTCTGAGTTCCCTCTCCTTTGCCCACAAAATGGCCAGATAGTCCAGAATTGGGATAGAAAATTTACAGGACACCATATTGGATATTTTTATTCTGGGTTTTTTTTTTTTTTACTTTTTATCAAATTGTATACTGAATTTTATACAAAATACATGTTTTGTGTATTTGTATGGCATTATGTCCTCTTGTACATCACCCAGAGCCCAACATTAGCTGGGATAGGGCAATTAACAAATTGAATAAATAATAATAATAATAAAAATACACAATCCGGCTAAAATGCTTCGGCCATTTTTTCCTGGTTATTTGACTGTTCTAATCCTATATTTCTGGTACTGCAAGGATGGTTTGATGGGGAGTGAGCTGTTTACTTATTTAAAATGCTTATATTTCCACCTTTTGAAAACAATATTCTTGGAGTGCCTTCCAATCTCTCTATATTATAATCCTGTTTTGGGGTGGCCACATTCCATGCTTGCCCTCAGCCACTGGCCCGTCAGCCGCCACTCAAGATTACTCACGTGCCATTGGCCAGGTGCTGGGTCTGTTCCCTGTCCACCCCCCCTTCAGCCACTCTGCCCTTACAGAATTCCTGGCAAATGGCTTTCTGTCTTGATGAGGACACTTCTCCTGCTTGCCTCCTGTGTGGGAAGGGGAAGAGAGAAGAGACTGGATTTATACCCCGCTATTCCAGCTCTTGCCAACCTAGCAGTTTGAAAGCAAGAGTTTCCCCTCAGATGACTGTGGCCCCGCCCCCAGCGTGCCCGCATCACTTCCGGGCAACATGCACGTCGGGGTGGAGTTCCCCCCGGGGCCCAATTCGCCGGTGGCGGGGAACCGACCTCTGGGGCAGGGTTTTCCCCGCCCCCCGGGGGGACTTGGCAAGCCTAAGGAGGCCGTCTTCGTCCTACAGGAGGTTAGGAAAGGCTCCTGCTGCCTGTGCTGACCAGACTGTCCAGGCCACAAGCCAGAGACGGGGGGGAACCCTGGGAGGCAGCAGAAATTCAACCACTCCACAGTCGGCTGGACTGGGGAATGAATGGAAGTTTTCCTGCTCTCTTGGGCCAGAGGGAGAGAGGCTAGAGCAGAGAGCCAGAGACCGGTGTGTAGTGAAAAAGGATGGTTCATAGTGTGTGCTTACTCCTACAGCTGTGCCTTATTCATTTAATGTGTGTGTGTGCGCTCCATAACTGTGTAAATAGTTAAATAAATTCTTTTATTTGGGCTAATAATCTGTGTTGTGCTCTGACCACATAGTCTCCCCTGCTCTGCACAATAACAAAGGGAGGGGGTAGCCCAAGGAGGCAAGGAAAGGCCAGACCCTTGGGTTGCCAAGGGGGAGAGAGATATGTTGTCTGGAGTTCAGTTGTGATACCTGGTGATCTTCAGGCTCCATCTGGAGGTTGGCTACCCTAGGCATAGCAGTCAGTGCTTTGGAGCAGGGTCTCTGAGATCCAGGTTCTTGCTGTAGAAGCTGAGTGGGTGATTTTGGACCAGTCACAGACTTTCAGCCTAACCTACCTCCCAGGGTTGTTGTGCAAGCCAAAGGGGGAGAGGAGAATGATGTAACCTGTTTTGGTCCCCATTGCAAAGAAGACTACTTTTCCTCCTGGGAAGCCTCTGTTGCCAATCTCCAGGTGAGGGCTGGAGATCACTCAGAATTACAACTGCTCTCCAGATGGCGGAGATCAGTTCCCATGGAGAAAATGGTGAACTCTGTGTCCTTTTACACTGCTGAGATGCAGTGTAATGTGATGGCAGCCAATGTGACGTGGCAGTCAGGGCTTCAGAGCACAGTGGAGGCTGCAGGTGTGGGGGAGATGGGAAGCTGTAAGAGTGAGGGGGAAATAAAGGTAGGTTGATGATTGGCTGGGAAGGAGATAGGGTTGCTAACTCCAGGTGGGAAATTCCTGGAGATTTGCGGGATGGCGCCTGGAGAGGGTGAGGTCTGAGGAGGGTGTGGGACCTTAGACAGGTACAATGCCATAGACTCCACCCTCCTAACCAGCCATACCCGCCTGGAGAACCACTGTTGCCAAACTCCAGGTGAGGGCTGTATATCACTCAGGATTACAACTGATCTCCAGGAGGGAGGGGGAGGAGATGGAAAATTGAAATCAGAGGGGCAGATAATGGCAAGTTGATGCTTGGCTGGGAAGGAGATAGGGTTGCCAACTCCAGGTTGGGAAATTCCTGGACATTTAATGGGTGGAGCCTGGAGAGGGTGAAGTTTGAGGAGGGGTGGGACCTCAGACAGGTACAATGCCATAGACTCCACCCTCCAAACCAGCCATTTCCTCCTGGGGAGACACGTACAATGCCATAGACCCCACCCGCCAAACCAGCCATTTCCTCCTGGGGAATCATTGTTGCCAATCACCAGATGAGGGTTGGAGATTACTCAGAATTACAACTGATCTCCAGGAGGGAAGGAGGGCAAAAGTCAGCTGCAGTCAGAGGGGCAGATAATGGTATGTTGATGATTAGCTGAGAAGCAGAATTTTTGCTCACAAGACTTCAAAGCTTAGAGGGAACAATTGAGGGTGCCTAATTGTAGAAATGACTGCATTTTCTGGCCCACATTGTGTGACCTTGGACACCAGGTATTGTGTAACTTAAGGTATGTGAGACTTTATTTCCACATTTGTGTCTTTCTATTACATACTCCTAATATGTACTTCTCCCTCATGGATCACTGCCTTGTCGTGGCGAGGGGGCTTGCATGGTTTGATGAGGCTGTGGGCTATGCCGTGGAGGGCCACCCAAGACGTACAGGCCACAGCAGAGAACTCAGACCAAGCGTGATCCCCTGGAGAAGGAAATGGCAACCCACTCCAGTATTTTTGCCAAGAAAACCCCATGGACAGTATCAAAAGGCTAAAAGAGATGACGCCGGAAGATGAGCCCCTCAGGTCAGAAGGTGTCCAATATGCTACTGGGAAAGAGCAGAGGGCAAGTACAAGTAACCCCAGAAAGAGTGAAGCGGCTGGGCCAAAGCCGAAAGGACGCTCAGTTGTGGATGTGTCTGATGGTGAAAGGAAAGTCCGATGCTGCAAAGAACAATACTGCATAGGAACCTGGAATGTAAGATCTATGAATCAAGGTAAGCTTGACGTGGACAAAAATGAGATGGCAAGACTTCACAGCTTAGAGGGAACAATTGAGGGTGCCTAATTGTAGAAATGACTGCATTTTCTGGCCCACATTGTGTGACCTTGGACACGCATC
>NW_015159742.1:351757-351992 GCF_001447785.1 Gekko japonicus
GAAAGGCAAAGGCGAAAAGGAAAGATTTACCCAACTGAATGCAGATTTCCAGAGAACATCAAGGAGAGATAAGGAGGCCTTCCTGAATGAACAATGCAAAGTAATAGAGGAAAATAATAGAATGGGAAGGACTAGAGATCTCTTCAAGAAAATTGGAGAAATCAAGGGAGCGTTCCATGCAAAGATGGCCATGATAAAGGACAAAAACAGTAGGGAGCTAACAGAAGCAGAAGAG
>NW_015159742.1:352326-370418 GCF_001447785.1 Gekko japonicus
AAGGTCATGCTCAAGATCCTACAAGCTAGGCTTCAACAGTATGTGGATAGAGAACTGCCAGAAGTACAGGCTGAGTTTCGAAGAGGTAGAGGAACTAGAGATCAAATTGCCAACATTTGCTGGATTATGGAGAAAGCAAGAGAGTACCAGAAAAACATCTACTTCCGCTTCATTGACTATGCTAAAGCCTTTGACTGTGTGGATCACGACAAACTATGGCAGGTCTTTAAAGAGAGTACCAGACCACCTTATATGTCTCTTGAGATACCTGTATAAGGGTCAAGAAGCGACAGTTAAAACCGGATATGGAACAACTGATTGGTTTAGCATAGGAAAAGGAATACGACAAGGATGTATATTGTCACCTTGCTTATTTAATATATATGCAGAGTACATCATGCGAAATGCTGGCCTGGATGAATCACAAGCGGGAATTAAGATTGCTGGGGAAAAGATCAACAACCTCAGATATGCAGACGATTCCACTCTAATGGCAGAAAGTGAAGAGGACCGAAATAGCCTCTTGCTCAGAGTGAAAGAGGAGAGCGCAAAAGTGGGCTTGAAGCTCAACATCAAAAAAACTAAGATCATGGCATCCGGCCCCATCACTCCTTGGCAAATAGAAGGGGAAGTCTTGGAAGTAGTGACAGACTTCACGCTCCTGGGATCCCAGATCACCGCAGACTGTGACAGCAGCCATGAAATTAAAAGACGCCTACTCCTTGGGAGGAAAGCGATGGCAAACCTAAACAGCATGATAAAAAGTAGAGACATCACCCTGCCAACAAAAGTCCACATGGTCAAAGCAATGGTATTTCCAGTAGTCATGTATGGTATTTCCAGTAGTCATGTATGGCTGCGAGAGCTGGACTACATGTTGATGCAAGAGTAAAACCATTAAAAGGCTCACCAGCAGATAAAATTATAATAAATTAAGACCATGAAACAGCAGTGCCAAAGTTTAAAATGACTATAAAAGTTTGGACCAGTGGAGGTGAAAATATGTCAAGGCAGGGGGCAGTAAAACCCAAAGTATTAAAAGTGGGGGTGCAGGGTGGGCAAGACTGAGATAGCTTATCCCAAATTTTGGGAGGAATAAAGATTTGGTGCCAGGTGAACAGGGAGGAAGTTCCAAGGATGTACAGAATTCAGGCATACTCTAAGGCAGCTGCATAAATTAGGTTATCAGGTCAAGATCTTGAGCTGATCCAACATCTTTACAACTTAAATTCTGTCATTTTAGACTACCCCAATTACTCTGATGATTTGATGGGGAAAGTATTCCCCCCCCCAATGAAACTGCTAGAATCCTCTCAAGGTCCGGACCTGACAACCCTAAGCTCTGTGTTTTGCTGTTCCAGCAGAAGATGGAAGAGACATTCACTTTCCTAGTCTTTGTGATTAATGTCTTCCTGCTGCTTGAAACAGCAGAGGGTAAAGAAAGGATGGACACCCTGCTGTTTTGCGAAGGCCAGGGAATAAGTAGGAATTTCCTCCAATGAGGGATGGATGCAAAATTTGCCTCTCTATGCCTTCATGCAGGAAAAAAAAATCTGTTGCATTTTGGTCTGGTGGACACTAGTTGGTAGGCTCTCTCTTTTCTGTTGGGGGAGGGGACGCAACAGCTCTCATAAAGACTGGCGAAGACTCTATTAGGCCTGAAATACAGTAGCAGCAACTAGTTAGAACATGGTTCCAGGTAGTCAGCAATGTTGGTCTGAAGCAGTAGAACAAATTTAGAGTCCAGTGGCAACTTTAAGACCAACAAATGTTTATTCAGGGTATGAACTTAAGTGTGCATGCACACTTTTTGAAATACATTGGAATGTATTTGAAAAAGTGTGCATGCACAAGAAAGCTCATATCTTGAATAAACCTTTGTTGGTCTTAAAGGTGCCACTGGACTCTAAATTCGTTCTAGTCAGAACATGGGGCGGCAGGGCTCTGAGGGAAGGGTGAGGTAGCCAGGCAGATGTGGGCTTTGAAGGGAAGATTGAGACTCCTCAAAGAGAAGGGGTCTCGGGAAAGATTGGCTCTGAAGCCTGGGAACCAGTGAAGGGGAAGATGAGCTATTTTAAATATTTTATTCACTAGTGCCAAAACGCTTAACTGGTCATACTCATATTCGCTTGCAAGTCCTGACTGGGGAATTGGTGTGAATCAGCACAACCTTATTTATTTATTTAAAGCATTTATGCTGCCTTTCTGTCCAATCTGGGTTCCCAGGGTGGCACACATAAAAATATTAAAACATTTGAACAATTAAAAACAACATTTAAAAGTATAAAATCTGATATATATAAAAGCCCTAACATATTGGCACTTTCCAGCTCTCCCATTGGCTGTGCTGTGTGCTCCATCAGCCATTGGATTGTCAACTGCCACTCAAGAGTACTTGCATGCCATTGGCTGGGTGCTGGGTCCGCTCCTCTCTCCCACCTACTGCTGGCTTGGCCACTCTTCGCTACCTGTCAGAATAAATTACCAAAATGGCTCTCTCTCCTGACGAAGAAGCTTCTCCTGCTTGGCTCCCCCATGGCTGGCTAGCTACTGAAGTATGCCAGCAACTGTCAAACCATTCTCTCCTCCTCCTGCTGCGTGACTCTCTTTTCCCTAGGGTTGCCAACCTCCAGGTGGGACCTGGAGATCTCCCGATGCCACAGTTTATCTCCAGATGACAGAGATCAGTTCCCCTGGAGAAAATGGCTGCTCTGGAAGGTAGACCCTATGGCATTATACCCTGCTGTGGTACTTCCTCTCCCCAAACACTGCCCTCCACAGGATCCGCTCCCGAATTCTCCAGGTATTTCCCTACTCAGAGCTGGCAACCCTACTTTCCCCTCAGTGGCTGTTGCTGGACAACTAAACTTGATTCTGTCAGTAAAAGGGTGTGGGTAGGAGGCCCTTTCCAGGCCTACTTTGGCCTTTGTGGGGAACTCATTGGGGCTAGTCCTGACAAGGTTTGCCAGCTCCAGGTTGGGAAATTCCTGGAGATTTGAGGGGTGGAGCCTGGAGAGGATGGAGCTTGAGGAGGGGTGGGACCTCAGACAGGAAGAATGCCTCCTGGGGAACTGATGTTGCCAATCTCCAGGTGAGGGCTGGAGAACATTCAGAGTTACAACTGCTCTTCAGATGGCAGAGATCAGTTCCCCTGGAGAAAACGGTGGGCTCTGTGTCCTGCTGAGGTCACCACAGCAAATTGATGCTGAGTGCCCAAGGCTAGGGCACCCGTCCAGAGCCTCTTTCTAGAGCTTATTGTATTTATTTCCATAACGGGCCTTATTCCTAGTAACTCAATAAAACAGATAAACAAACAATGCCAGAACCAGGGAATAGGACAAATAATCGTTATTGGGGGTATGCCAAACAAAACAAACACATCTTCTGGTGGACTAAAGTTGTTTCAGTCCCATATCAGAACTGAAACCAGACTGGAATGGATCCAAACAGTCTGCTTAATTCAGGAATCCCTCAAGTTAGTCAGCCACCCCTCCTTCAGTCACCTTGCTCAAGAATGGTACATTTGAGACTGGGTGGTAGTCATTCAACTCTGCTGGGTTCAGCATAGGTTTCTTGAGGAGTGGATGCACCACTGCCCACTTCAAGGCAGGAGTGACTACCCCTTGTCTCATGGACCCAGTCTGCCATCTCTCCCTGGCAAATTTAAGCAGCCAGGATGGGCAAGGATTGCACAAGCAAGTGGTAGGTCTCCAGCTTCCAAGAATCCTGTCCACATTCTCAGACCACACAAACTGAAAGGTATCCCACACAACTAGACATGTTGGCATCCTGGGACCATGCAATCCTGTTGCTAATGTAGAGTTCAAGTTGGAATGGACGTGAGAGATTTTGTCTGCAAAGTGCGGAGCAAAATGATCGCAGAAGGCTGTGGAGCAGTTCGTCTCCCAATAGGCCCCTGATAGGGTTGCCAGCTCTGGGCTGGGAAATACCAGAGATCTTGCAGGTGGAGCCTGAGGAGGGTGGGGTTTAGGGAAGGGAGGGATGTCAGTTGGGTAGAATGCCATGGAGTCCACCTTCCAAAGCAGTCATTTTATCCAGGTGAACTGAGCTCTGTTGCCTGGAGATCAGTTGTACTCTCAGGAGATCTCCAGGCCCCACCTGGAGGCTGGCAACCCTAGCAACCACCCTGAAGCGTTCTGCAGGTCTACATTGTGCAGATCTGGTGGTGGCAGAGAAACATTTTTTCTTTGCTGCCATCACTGCTTTAGAGTCGGCTTTCAAATGAGCTCTAGCTCACGTGTTGTGTGATTTGTCTTGAGTCTTTCTCCATTTATTTATGAGTAATGGCACCTTTTTAAACCAAAAAAAGCAGCACTGGGTATTATAATGATTGAAGTATGGATCCCCCACACTCCAAGGATGTTTTTTATGGGAGAGTTAACATTGCCTGCTGATCAGAATATATTTGACGCGTCTTGTTCCTGTGGCTGTTAAGAGAAGCTTAATATGCAGGCATCAGTATACTATGTGAAGATTTTCACAGCATGGGGAAGTGGCAAGTGGCAAAACTGGCAACCCTATTTCTGACTGGCAAAGAGGGTGAATGTTGCTGCTCACCATCATAAGACAAATGTGTATGTGGAAAAAAGACCAGAGGGGAAAGGTGATGTTTAGCCTGTAACCTTCTACTATGGTTTTGGTTTTGTAGGAACATGCTGGTGTTACCATCTGTCACGGCTCGGGTGGGGGGTCACCTGACGCTGCCACCACTCTGGATTTAGGTTCCCTTGAGAAGGCCCAGAGTACCCTCCCAAGACCTTCAGACCTCCCTTTAGGCCGAATAACAGGACCAGGCCGAGTAAAACAAGGAAAAGGTTTATTTTATAGAAGGTCAAACAACAAGGTGCAGAATAATAACAGTAAGTGGGTGAAAAGAAATAAAATGCCCTTACGCGTCTAAATATACTGTCCCTACCTCACTATCTCAAGTGGCCTTACACTACTCACCTCTCCCTCAGGATGAGGGTTTTTCCCCTGCAGCAGCCTCTCTTCTGGCTCTGCCCTCTGGAAGAAAGAACAGCTCTTCCTGCTGCTCCAGAACTTTTATTCCAAGCCCTCCTCTTTTCCCATTGGTCCATTTTGGCTCCAAAACCTCCCAGGGGCTTCTGGGAGTTATAGGCCCAGTCTCACCTACTGCTAGCCAGGCTCCTTGGGCCTAGTAGGCCTCTGGTAGCACAGCCCAGATCATGACACCATCACTATGTGATATTAAGCTAGCTGGCTGCTGCGTAGATGATGAAAGCTGAAAAACTGGGCCACCTACTGACAAGGTAAGCATCTCTGCCTATTCAGAGAGGTCTCCCTCCGTATACAGAAAATATGATTTTGTAAATTAACCCAAAGCTAAAATACCTGAAAAATTATCCTGATCAGGACTAAATACGCTCTAAATACGCTCTAGAAAAAATTGAATATTGTGAGAGTACCTATAACAGGTTAAAGTAAGAAAAAAGGGGAACGCTGGCACCTTTTTAAAGCCTGAAATGGGCAATTTAAAAATGCTGTGAAGGAACACTCCTGATTGGTCCCGCAGCATGGTGGGATGAGGTGTTCTTTTTTGGGGGGGGCCCCTCACCTTTTCATGTACCAAAATGGCTGGGGGAGGGAAGGGAGGGGGACAGGAGCGCTTCATCCTGCCATGCCGTGGGCCTGGTCAGGATCAGGCCCATGTTTATTTTTAAATCTCCCAATTTAGGCTTTAAAATGGTGGCGGGGTCCCCATGACAAACATGAGGATGCCACCATGTCTAGTTTGGCCCTGAGAGCCTATAGAATCCTGGAAAGGAAGAGCTGGGGTGAAGGTGTGGAATTTCTACATTATTCTCCCTTCAGTTCCTCATAGACCCCTGGTATATAGGGAACTTGTTTCCTTTCTGGTTTATCACGACCCAGTTGGCTCTATTGGAGTGCCATAATAAGAAAGAACAAACCATTCTGCAGAGGCTCATCTCTCTTGTGAACTGGCAATTATCAAATGTGGGAGAAGCTTCCCTGGACAGAATGTGGTACATGTCTTATGATATTAGTTTGTAGACTATTTAGATGACCCCGGAGGTTTCTCAGATGCTTATCAGAGGGTTTTCAGTAGGAAGATCAGTAATGGCAGACAAGTGACCTAAAAAGAAATTTTCCTACCTGCTACATTTTCTTCTGTAATTTAGATCTTTTGAGGCGTGTTGGATATGTACTGAGTCATGCTTTCTGTATGTAGATATGCAGGGAAATTCCTAGGGGGGAAATGGTTAAATGGTAGAAATCAAAGAATAGGAATAAAATAATAGTTCTCATAACTGAGGGAAGTGAGCAGTGGGGCCTCACACGATCGGTACTGGGATGGGTGCTATTTAATTTGTTCATAAATTATTTGGAATTGGGGTGAGCAGTGTAGTAGCCAAGTTTGCAGCTGATACCAATTTCTTTAGGATCGTGAAAACTAAGGCAAATTGTGAAGAGTAGGATGTCTGTAAACTGTGTGAATAGGCAACAACATGGCAAATGAAGTTGAGCATGGGTAAGTGTAAGGTGATGCATATTGGAACAAAAACCCCTCTAATTTTAAATATGTGCCGTTGGGATCTGAACTGGCTAAGACTGAGGTTGAATGAGAACTTGGGTTGTAGTGGAAATCTTGATCAAAATGTTGACCTAGTAAGCAACCGCAATGAAAAAGGCAAACTCCATCCTAGGAATTATTAGGTCAATATTATAATGTGCCTGTATAGAGCAATGGTGTCACCTCATTTAGGAAATAGTGTGCAGTTATTATGGAGCTGGAAAAGTACAGAAGAGGACAGCTAAGCTGATTAAAGAGTTAAAGATCTTTCCTCGGAGGAAAGGTTGGAGAGTCTGGGGCTTTTCATTCTAGAAAAACAATGGCTAAAGGGAAACATGAAAGAGGTTTATAAAATTGTGCATGGGATAGAAAGAGCAGATAGAGAGCTTTTTCTTCCTCTTCTGTAATATTAGAAATCAGGGGCACCAAATTAGGAAGTAAGTTCAGGGCCAACAAAAAGAAATACTTCTTTACTTGTTGAGTAATTGAACTGTGGAATTCACTGCCAGTGAAGGTACTGATGACCACAAACATTGTCCAAGATGGGAGCCAAGAAGTTTTTATACAAGATCCCCTGATGAAGCAATTAGTGAAACTTGGGGATCTAGAAGATCTAATAAAACTCTCAACCTTTTCACCTTGCATGGCGTATCTTCTTCCTGTCCACAAACATAGATGGCATTAAAAGAAAGTTAGACAGTTTCATGGAGGAGAGGTCCATCAAACACTACCGATAGTGACTAAAGGGAACCTCTGAATACTAGTGTTAGGAGGCCACTATGTCCTATTTGTTGGCCCTTCAGGTCTGTGAACAGGATACTGGATGTATTTATGTTCTTATGGAATTTTTATGTATAATCCTGTTGGCATCTCCTGGGCTACAAGATTTAGGTGGGTATCTGAAGAAATGTGCATGCCCATGAAAGCTTATACATTGAATAAAACTTGGTTGGTCTTATGGGTGCCACTGGACTCAAACGGTCCCATGATCCCCAGCGTAGCCTTTTTTGGGTAGTGGAAAAGGTGGTTGTATCCAATACATGATCTGGCATGGAACTGGGATTTTTGTCTGTGGATAAACAAGAAGCAGCAGGAAAAGGAACATGACTAGGGCAACAACAGAAGAAATAGCCATGGCTGATAGTCTGTGCATGGCACAAAATGTCATCCTACACTCTGAAGTCATTTTCAGATGCAGTTTGTGTGCTGTCAGAGTTATAGCTTTGAACAGAAGAGCACGGATTATATTGTTAAACAAATACTGAGATTATCCAAAATGTATGCTAGCTATTGGATTCTAGCGAATGAGCAGCATGGTACTTACAGCCTTGAGATTAGCAGCAAATCAACTTCCCAACATCCCATAAGCTGGGGGAAGTGCTTGTACCTTTAAAATAATTAGGGATGGGCTATAGTTCCATGGTAGAGAATGCTTTGAATGCAGGAAGTCCTATATTTAGTCGTTTGTTTTCTAGTTTAACAAGACCTCAAGTAGCAGAGTAGTGAAAAACCTCAACTCAGAGTGGATTGATTTTAATCAAGGCAACGGTCCTGATTTTTTAAAAGGCCAGTTTGAATAGCTGTTTTCCGATTTATTGTTTAGCTACTTCCAAGAGCATACTAATGGGTTGCTAATCATCATAAAAGCATAAAGCCTTTAGATACTATCTGAGGGTATGCTCTGAGTTTCTTAAATGCAATACATTGTTAAATTTTAGAAAACTTAATGCTTATGGCCCAACTCAGTTCTCTCTTACAATTTACAGTGTAAGAGATTTTGGTATTTACTTATGTGAAGAAATGCATTTTTGGGGGTGGTTGAAATGAGCAAAATCTTCACTTTCTGTATTAAATCCCCCCCCCCTGCAGAGAACAGGCAGGGAGAAGGAAGTCAGTCAGTGGCTTTCCAGGCTCACCTCATCCCACCTTCATAACAAATGCTAATAGGTCTACAATGAGATGGTCAAGCAGGTAACAGAGACTCGGAGGTGTTAAATACTAGAGGGACTTCAGGAAGGAATTCCTGAAGAATCTCCAGGAAAAGCTTCTCTGACCTGGCCAGACCTGGTCAGTGGGTGGGGAACAGAGAGGTGATAACTCAGGGGAGCAAGGAGGAAGCGCTCTTTGGTGCTGAGTCCATCAGAGCAGACAGAACTCTTAATTGAGGTCTGGAGGAGGTAGCCATTAACCATGTGCTGGCCTGAAGAACTGAAGAAGCTGCAAGGTCATGGGAACCCTGCAGAGATCTACAACATCCTAAGCTAAAGAGCCTGTCCTGTATTTTAACATCTGACAGGGCATGTATAGAGAGAAGGACAGGGGATTTACGTTTTACCCGTTCCTTTTTAATCCCTTGCTCAATCTGGTGCTGTGCAATTAGTATGCTTGTGATTTTTTTCTCTTTAATAAATACTTTGTAACTTCAGTTTTTGACAGCACTTAAATATTAAAAAGTAGTGTAGTGTTTAACATAGGCCTGCAATTAGTCATATATGTATGAGGAAGTTTAAGAGATATAATATTGTTATTATTACTCTCGTGTATGTTTGTCTGTCTGTCTATTTGTTTTGTTTAAAATAATAAAAACTATTATTATGAAAAATACTGTGTAACTTTTGATGCTGGTAGTGGTTCTCTGTGCCACACAGACCTCCACCATCTTGGACACGCTATTTTAAAAGGAGTGCCAGCGGGAAGGCAGTCAATTGGCAAGTAGCTATTCCTCCAGGGGCACACAAGGCAGTAAACTGTCCCTGTGGTCACCAGGCAGCAGGTGACACAGAGGCAAGGCCTCAGAACTTGGAAGGGAAGCTGGGAGTCCTGACGCTCCCAGCAGGCAATTCCTTACAAAGGTCAGGTGGTGCCACTGGTTACCCGAGAGAGAGGTCTCTCTGGAACAGGGCCTGCAGGCCTGAGCAGGCCCATTCCACCACGACTTATTTATTTAGAAAACACCCATGCTACCTCTACAGGTAACTTGTTTGTAAAAAAACATAAAACACTGTAAAAGTTAACAATTAAAAACTTAATTTAAAAAAAACCACAACCATCCAGAGCATAAAACAGTACAGAAATCGAGCACCTTCAAATGAGTCTTATACAACAGCTCCCAAACTATAAAAGTGATGTTAAGAGAGAACTCCTTAATGAAAAGCATGGGTAAAAAATGTTTTGGCCTGGAAGAGAGTGGGGTGGGTGCCAGGCGAGCCTCAGTGGGAAGGGCATTCTACAGGCAAGATGCTGCTGCTGAAAAAGCCCTGTCTGTGGTCACCATCCACCTCACTGCTGAAGACAGGGACATGAAGAGCAGCAAGTGTGAGGCAGATTTTAACTGGAGGGCTGGACAGTATGAGAGGAGAGGGTCCCTCAAGTGTCCTGGCCCCAAGCTGTTTAGGCCATTTAGAACGGAGTCAGTTGGGTTGGGAGAATGAGAAGGAGAGAACTGCTGATGAGGTGAGTGGGGTTTTTGCCTTTCCTAACTGCTGGGGAGCATTAACTGAGGTTGCTCTGTGAGAGGACAGTGTCTGAGGGTGAGGGTGTGCTTGTAGCCTACTGGGGAGTGCTTTTTGTTTGGTTCTTTGTCTGGTTTGTTGCTGATTTAGGAGGGTCCGTTTGCCTGGGGTTGACTGCTGGCCCCACCCTCTGCTTTTGCTACTGAGAGGCAGGGGCTGTGGGCCGTTGAAGTATAAGGCTCCTTCTTGTCAGAGGTGTAAGCCAAAAGGATTTTGGCCTATGGCTCTTAGCCAGAGGATTGGGCCTGGGGATCCTGTAAGAAGCCAAGAGGTTTTTACATTCCTATATGTGTTACAGCTTCAGTGGACTTTAGGCCAGGCCTGTAAGTTCCAGGTTACATAAACACATGAAGGAAATTCTAGGGTAAAAGAATCCACTTCAAAAGTGCTGATGAATGCCCAGTACCCATTTTCAGTCATCTTCAGGGAATAGGCCATGTGTGTTTTCCTCCCTGAGCACAAGATGGACCACTTGTCAGGTTAGGGCCTTTAGGAGAGAAGGTTTGGAGCCTGGAGGGAAGGCTTGCTACCCTTCATGAGCTCAAGGAAGGGGAGGGTTTCATTAACAGAAGTCATGAGGGCCTGCATTGGGATGCAGAGACTGGTCAAAGGGACAACAGAGTGGTTGAATTCCCTAATGAAACTCCTTTCTAAGGCATGTACCCAGAGGTATCAAGCAAGATGGTACTCAGTGTAATTGGAACTTAGGAATTGATTCCGGGCCCTTGCAGTGTTGACTGAGATGGAAATACTGGCAGAGGAAGAACCACAAGGACAAAAAAGACAGAGTGAGGAGGGCATGAGGATACAAAAAAATGGCATTGGAAGGAAAAAGAACGTTTTGGTCATTGGTGACTTTCTGCTGAGGGGTATGGAATGCCATGCTTCCAGGCATGACCCCCTACCCTGAGATTAAAGATATTCGAAACCAGATGCCAAAACTGATCAAACCTACTGATCATTAGCCGTTTGTGATAGTCTATGTGGGAACAAACAACATGGCTGTGAACTCCATCACAAGCATTAAGGCTGACTATGAAGTTCTTAGGAGAAAGCTGAAGAGAATGGGGGCACAGGTGGTATTTTATTCAGCCCTTCCAGTCAAAGGAAGAGGAATGTGATGAGAACAGAAGATAATGGAGGTGAACTACTGGCTGTGTTTGTGGTGCCAACTAAAGTGATTTGGATTCTGGGACCATGGGCAAGGTTTTCTGGAAGATGGCCTAGTAGCACGTAGTGGACTTCACCTATCAGTTTTGGGAAGAATGTGTGTGGCAGGAACCTGGGGAGATTCATCGGGAGGGCTTTAAGCTGACACCATAAGGGGAAGGAGACATAGGAGTTTCAGTGAAGGAGAGCAAACAGCAGAGGTCCACCTGGGAAGGCCAGGTTAAATAGAGCTGAAAGTGTAGGGCTTCCAGTGCCTACATACCAATGGCCAAAGGATGGGCAATAAGAAGGAAGAGTTGAGCTTCTAATGCAGACAGAGGAAAATGATTTAGTATGCATTACAGAGACTTGATGATGGGATGATTCCCATGACTGGAATGTGGTGGTGGATGAATATGAGTTGTTTAAGAAAAACTGAATGTGGTGGTGGATGAATATGAGTTGTTCAAGAAGGATTCCCATGACTGGAGAGGAGGTGGAGTGGCACTGTATGTGAAGAGAGGGTTTGGTTGTCAGGAAATACTGGAGGAGGTGGGTGACTGCCCAATGAAAAGTATCTGGGTAAGGATAAGAGAAGGAAGAACAAACAGTATTGTGGTTGGAGTCTGCTACAGACTGCTTGACCAGGGTGAGGAGGTGGATGCTACCCTCTTTGAACACTTGACAGTGTATCCAAGCAACATGACCTTGCAGTTAAGGGCGATTTCAACTTCCCTGATGTGTGCTGGGATGGGAGATAAACTCTGTTAAACATCCAGGGTCATGCAACTTCCTGACTTGTCTGACTGACAACTTGCTTTTTCAAATGGTGAAAGAAGCTAAGAGGGGCTCGGCCATACTTGACAATATTAAACAACTGGCAAGAGTTGGTATATGGGGTGAAGGTGATTGGAGATTTTAGGGGGAAGTGATTATGTCCTCCTAGAATTACTTTTGCTGTGGAGGGCCAAGGAAGTTAGTAGACAAACGTGTATGTTAGATTTTAGTAGGGCAGACTTTAATGAACTCAGAGGCATGATGAGAGTCATTCAATGGACAAGAATGCTGGAAGGCAAAGGACCAAGTGAAAGGTGGGCTCTCCTAAAACAAGAGCTTTTGCAAGCTCAAGCCATCACTATTCCAACAAGATGAAAACATGGTAGGGGACCCAGGAAGCCTATGTGGATGAACAGAGAACTATGTGATGAGCTAAGGAAGAAGAAGGTTCAAGAAATGGATAGAAGGACCTACCACTAAAGAGGAGTTCCTAGGTACTGTAGGTCAGCCATCAGAGAGGCCAAAGCTCAGAGTGAGCTGAGGTTGACCAGGGAGGCTTGCTACAACAAGAAGTTTCTTCAGCCATGCGAGAAGCAAATGGAAGGTACAGGAGGCGATAGGCCCACTGTTGGGTAAAAATGGATAAACTCTGACAGAGGACAGAGAGAAAGCACAAAGGCTCAATGCTTATTGTGCCTCAGTTTTTCCCCTGAAGACGAGAACAGGCTTATCTAGAGATGTTAGTAGGCAAGGCACAATATCCAGGCTGCTGGTTGATATGCTGAGAGGCATCTGGCTGCATTGGATGAGTACGAATCTCACAGGCCAGATGGTGTGTACCCAAGAATGCTCAAAGAACTTTCAAGAGAGTTTGCGGAACGTTTGTTCATCATCTTCCAGACTTCTTGGAGTACATACAGGAGATTTGCCACAAGACTGGAGGAGGGCGAATGTCATCCCAATCTTTAAAAAAGGGAGGAAGGATGACCCAGAAAACTATAGGCCAATCAGTCTGGCCTTTGTCCCAGGGAAGATATTAGAGCAGATTTTAACAGGGTCAGTCCCCAGGGAAGATACTAGAGCAGATTTTAACAGGATCAGTCTGCGAGCATCTGAAGGACAACTTGGTGATACAGGGAAGTCAGCATGGATTTGTTCCCCAGACCAACTTTGTTTCCTTCTTTGATTGAGTGTGAGCCTATTGGATTGTGGAAACGCCAGCAACGTTGTTTACCTGAAATTTAGTAAAGTTTTTGACAGTGTTCCCCATGATATTCTGATGAGTAAACTGGAGGAGTGTGGACTAGACTGTAGAATAGTTAGGTGGACAGGGAACTGGTTGGAGAACCGTACCCAAAGAGTAGTTGTCAATGGCACTTCATCTGTTTAGAGGGAGGGATCCAGTGGGGTGCCACAGGGCTCGGTTCTGGGCCCGGTAGGTTTCAATATTTTTTTAATAATCTGGATGAGAAGGTGGAGGGACTAATTATATTTGCAGATGAAACCAAATTGGGAGGAGTAGCAAACGCACCGGAAACACAGCCTATTATGCAAGGGTGTTTTGCCTTGCTTTCACAGTGCATGTCCATCAGGTTTTCTTTTTTTGTTATGCATTGTTTTTCCTCCGTTCAGTGTTCAGTTTGCTGTTTCCCGGGGTTTCGTGAGAGTGCTTTTGTGCTGGTTTTTCTCTTGCTTTGCTTCCAAGCTGAAGGTAATTCAAAAGCATACAGATTCCCTCAGATTTCCCTCCCACCCTTTCCCCACCCCTCAAAGGCTACTCCCACACTCACATCCAGGTTGTTTCATCCACTCTGTACCTTCTGCCAAGCATCGGTGTGTCCCTCACTCTTCGACATTCTAAACAATTTTTTAAATGAGCGGCATGCGTCTAGTGATATGCGACTATCGCTAGTCTCATGCCACTGGAAAAAAAACCTCCTGGCTGGACTGCCCTCTCCTGGCTCCCCGCAGGCACAGCAAGCCTGGCTGGGCTCCCTCTCCTGGGCAGCCCAGCTGGAATCACTGCAAAATAGAACTGCATTTGCTCCCTGCAGGCACAGCAATCCTGGCTGGGCTGCCCTCTCCTGCTGCCTGGTTTAAACCAGGCAGTGGGAGGAGGCAGAGCAGAGCTGTGCTTGCAGAGAACCATCGGCTCCCCACAGGCACAACAAGACCAATTGGGTTGTCCTCTCCTGCCACCTGGTTTAAACCGGGTGGTGGGAGGAGGCAGCCTGCAGGGAGCCATTGGCTCCCCGCAGGCACAGCAAGCCTGGCTGGGCTCCCTCTCCTGGGCAGCCCAGCTGGAATCACTGCAAAATAAATACACTGGAGGAAAAAAATGGTGCGAACTGCAGGCACAGAATCTGAAGTCAAGGTTAAAGGCATGACTTCTCAGATTCTCTGCAGTAATCTGTGCGTGCGTAATAGGCTAGAGATAGAGTTCAGTGAGATCTGAACACACTGGAAAAGTAAGCAGATGTAAATAAGATGCAGTTCAACAAGGATAAATGCAGAGTTCTACATCGGTTTAACAAAAATGAGAAGCACGCATACTGAATAGGGGACACACTTCTGAGTAGCACTTTGTGCGCAAAATCTTGGGGTCTGGGTGGACTGTAAGTTAAATATGAGCAGTCTGTGTGATCCAGCGACAAAAAAAGGCTAATGTGATTCTGAGGTGCATCAACAGAGGCATAACATCCAAATTGCATGATGTCATAGTCACATTACAAAAGAGCAAGAGTCCAGTAGCACCTTAAAGACTAACAAAATATGTGGCAGGGTATGAGCTTTCATGAGAGGTGATATGATAATAACCATCTCCAAGTACCTGAAGGGCTTTCATATAGAGGATGGTGCGGAGTTGTTTTCTGTTGTCCCAGAAGGTGAGACCAGAACCAATGGGTTGAAATTAAATCAAAAGAGTTTTGGCTAAACATTAGGAAGAACTTCCTGATGGTTAGAGTGGTTTCTCATTGGAACAGTCTTCCTCAGGAGGTAGTGGGCTCTCCTTCTTTGGAGGTTTTCAAACAGAGGCTAGATGGCCATCCGTCAGCAATGCTGATTCTTTGGGCAGATCATGAGAGGGAGGGCGGGAAGGGTTGCATCAGTGCTTAGTTCTTCTGGCCCTTCTTATACACCCAGGGAAATGCTGATCACCACGTTGGGGTCAGGAAGCAATATTTCTCTAGGCCAATTTGGCTGGAGATCAGGAGGTTTTTTGTCATCTTCTGGGCATGAAACAGCGGTCACTGGGGGTGTGGTGGGTATTCGTGAATTTCCTGCATTGTGTGGGGGGTTGGACTAGATGACTCTATGATTCTATGACTCTTGCTCTTTTCTACTGCTACAGGCAAACTAACATGGCTACCCTTCTTGATCTATCTTCATTGTCCCATTGTACACCACATTGGTCAGGCTGCACCTGGAAGGTTCTGTGCAGTTCTGGAGGCCTCACTTCAAAAAGGATGTGGACGGAATGGAGCGGGTGCAAAGGAGGGTGATGGAGATTATCAGGGGCCTGGACACCGAGCCCTACAAGGAAAGGCTGAGGGACTTTGGAATGTTCAGTCTGGAGAAGAGGAGGTTGAAGGGGGACATGGTTGCTCTGTTTAAGAATGTGAAGGGCTGTCACTTAGAGAAGGGCAGGGAGCTGTTCCTGTTGGCAGCAGAGGATAGGTGTCATAATAATGGGTTTAAATTATGGGCAGAAAGGCACCAGCTGGATATTCGGGGGGAAAACGTTTTACAGTAAGAGTAGTTCAGCAGTGGAGTCAGCTGTCCAGATAGGTGGTGAGGTCCCCCTCACCAGTAGTCTTCAGGCAGCAGCTGGATTAACACTTATCAGGGATGCTTTAGGCAGATCCCGCATTGAGAAGAGGGATGGATTAGATGGCCTGTATGGCCCCTTCCAACTCTATGATTCTATGAATTGTGCCCAGAAATAGATGGGCAACCAGTGCAGATCTTTCAGCACCTGGTGATACATTCCCTGTATTTTGCCCCTGACAGTATGCTGGTTGTCATTTTTTGGACAAGTTGAAATTTCCAGTTTTCAAAGGCAGATCAATGTATGGTGCATTACAGTACTCTAACCTGGATCTAACCAGAGAATAAATCACTGTGGTGTAATCAGGGCCGGCCCACCCACTAGGCAAATTAGACTTTCGCCTAGGGCAGGCCCTGAGTGCGGGTGCCAAACGGTGCCACCATCCCCCAGCCAAAAGCCCCCTCCCCTGCCAAAAGCCCTGCGTCGCACAGCCATTGCTGCCCCCAGCCACCACCGCCTCTCTCCTGACTGAGGTGCCCCGCACTCGCTTCCACTCCGGCGCCCCTGACCTCTCGCCGCCCTGTGTGGCAGCGCCCGCCGAGGGGGAGCCCAAGCCACATGGTGGATGCTGAAGAGGAGCACTGGGGGAGGAGGGGGTGAGCCAGTGGCAGAGAGAGGGAGAGAGAATCAGGGGCGGGCTTGGTGTTCTCCACCTGGCAGGCGCTTCTCCTTCGGGGCTGATTTGAGGGCTGGACTCGGGATTGGGGAGGAGGGGGGTGCTGCTTTCAATGCCACTGCCTGGCCTGGGACTGCCTCTGAGCGTGTGCAGACTGCACCACCACCCCACCCAGCAGCGAGTAGACCCCGTCCTCCTTGTCCCCCCCACCAGCTCGGAGGAGCCGCCTGGCCGCTCCTCATACAGCAGTCTGCCTGGGGGTGGGGTGTGTCTGTGGAACGGGTAAGCGCCTGACCTGTCCAGGCCAGACAGCTGCATCTGTGGGGGGGGGAGCCTGCATCCAGAGGGGCCAGCCAAGCCAAGCCGGCTCTCATGGACGTCGCCGGGCTGAGAAAGTGGCCACTGGGCAGGAGGGAAGAGAGCGGCCCGGCAGGGTTTCCGGTGCTAGTCCTGGTTCTCCTGGCAGTGGCAGGCGTCTTTCCAGGCACAGCGACCTGAGGAGGAGGCGGCGTTCGGCATTCTCTGCAAGGGAAAGCCGTCCGGAGCATGGCTCCTCCGTTCCCACTGCGGGGCGCTGGGGAAGGGGAGGTGTCTTGGGCACCACCAGGATGGGCGGGTTGCGCAGGAGGCGAGGGAAAGCGGCCCCGGGTGTTGGGGAGCCGCGGAGAGGGGCGCATGATTGGCGGGGTGTCTTCACTATGAGCCCCCTTTTAGACAATAGTAAAAATCAGAATATGAAGAAGTACTTACACACCAAGTTCCAGGTTTCTGGATGGTCTGGAATTGCCTTAAGCTTTGGGGGGCTTGTACCTAGAGAGAGTCATGAGAAAGTCTCCCTTTCAAATGTTTCTAGAAATCAGAGGTGCCTGTAGGAATTAGGGGTATTTTGGGCCACACGTGTGTAAAATATAAGACGTCTAGCTTCTCCCAAAATGCATTTATGTTTGAAAATTGGTGGGCGCACCGGGGGTGGGTGGGCACCAGAAGGTTGCCTCGCCTAGTGTGCAAAAAACCCTGGAGCTGGCCCTGGGTGTAATCACACTTTTTGAGGAACAGCTATAGCTGTCCTGTTGGCCAAAGCTTGATAAAAGGCCCTACATGACATGAAGGAGACCGGCACCTCCAGTTATAGGCCAGGGTCTAGCAACACCCTGAAACTACAGATCTGCTTCTTCAGGGGGAGCACAACCTCCTCCAGGACAGGCTAACTCTTTGGCCCTTGAGCAGTCTTGTTTGGACCGTGCTTCAGTTTGTTTGTCCTCATCCATGGCACTACTATACTGACTCCAAGTACCAGTTCAGGACTTCTGCAGACCTACCCGATCCAGCTGTTAAGGAAAAGTAGAGCTGGGTGTCACCCGCATATTGGTAACAAATTTCCTCCAAATCCCAACATGATCTCTCCCAGGGATTTCATGAAGATGTTAAACAGATACTAGACAGGTGTTGCGTGGAATCAGCACCAGAAAGTGCTTTCTCTTTCCAGTGTTCCTTTCACGGCTGCTTTGCACATTATGGAGTATGCAGGTTGGGTCTGGTGTGCTGTCCTAACAGTTACAAGTGAGGGTTGTGGGTCCTCAGTTCCTGTGCACATAGTGTACCTGGTTTGGACTGTAACTGTAGCATGTGTAGGGA